>NC_088709.1:23194242-23332330 GCF_963576615.1 Watersipora subatra
TTTGTGTTATACAATAGCAATGGCATGTACTTGTAAAAAAGCTGCATGTGAAAATTCATTGAAAAAAAAATGCAATGGGACAGATGCATTTAGCTTTTGTTCTCATGGTAAGAGCGTGCGCAGCTGCACGAAGCGGCTATGCTTGATAATAGTAGGCTATGATGGCAATAATAATCCAATGATGGTTTGTTGGTCATACATATGATCGTTTAGTTTTATGCGTGTCATATGCAATTGCATAAATAGTATCGCTGGTAAAGTTTAACAGATTTTACTAAAGAAATGTCGATTTTACCCATAAAAGGAAACGAGGTTCTACACTGCCTCTTTTAAACTAAAAGCAAGAGGCATAACATAACAATAATGATTACCACTATCATATACTCTTTCGCTATCAAATAATTTTTTTACCGTGGTAGTTAAATGTTCGGTAAAACCAAATATTTAACATTGGAGCCTATGTTGTCCTAGCATTTGACCAAACTAATTAGCATAAAAGTTTATATCATCCGATGCTATAAAAAAGCCACAAATGTGTTGCAGAATGAGTTCCGGGCACTTTTGTGTCCTACTCATACTACTGTGGTTGACCAATTGAGCATGTTCGGAGTCAGACGAGTTACCACTATTACCATCGGTTATGGCATTATTATTACAGTTAAAAATGAATACGTACTTATCGCCACTACCACTATTGCCCAATATATAATCATCAGAATTACATTGATTTAAATTTGTAAGCCTACATAGCTGTAATGCATCTGATCCTTGTGAAGAAAACATAGCTATATAAAGTGCTTTTGCAAAGCGAAGCTAAGGTAAGCGTGAGATGCAAACATTTTCCATTGGCTCAACGCACACAAATGGTTGTTTTCCTTCGATTAAGTGGAGAGACTACTCTACCTCTTTGACTAGAGGCCAGATCATATCATGATTGTCGGATTTATCAGGAACGTATGTTTCTCCAATCGTAATTCCAAGATAATGATACAACTACTCACCAATCAGAAACTTTCTGTACTAAGCCTAAAAAGCTGCTCCACATCCACAGCCTTTTGCTTTGATAGATGCTTACGGCATGGTATGATTTATAGGATCAGCTCAAATGCAGATTCTTATACATTTCCTGATTTCAAGGATGTTTTTCTAGGGTAGGCTCATATGCGAGAAAGGCTTATATGCGGGACATACGGTAAGTAATAACCGTCTACAGTAACATCTACTGTAGCATCATAACATTAGAGCTAACCTAAGGCTGGCGGTCGAAGATAACAGTAAACAATACTGCTACCGCTACAACTTAGCACCATCTTTTATCCGTGTCTAGAACAAGCATACCTCATATCAAGTAAACTACGTGTATCAGAATAGGGATACGAATGAATTTGAGTGGTACATGACCATGAATATAGCTGAGAGTAGAGTAACTTATTATGAAGTGAGCTATGTCAGTAACGAATAGACAATAGCACGAGGACTGAGAGAATAACTGATATATTGAACTGAGACCAAGCGACTATACACCAATTCTATTGAACACCAGTAAGTAGATGACTTCGAAGTTGCATACTCAACAGAAATCAAGTCTCCTGTATAGGAACACACGGAGGCAATTGAGAACTTATGCATGAATGCAAACACACATATAGAGGTGTTACATATGCGTTGGAAGCGTGACAGCAAACCGAGTGACTCTATTACTCCGCTACACACTGTATGTACGTGTATATATTTTTCAATTACTTACAAATATGGCATCGCTGTATCCTCAAAACTGTGATTTGGTCTGTACACGAATTTTCTTACATAAAATGCAAACTCTAGTAAATACTCTTACTAGCATACAACATTTGAAGCTTATTGAAGCATTGTAGTCGAGTATGTGAAAGTGAACAAGCCGGTGAAAATTATAGCGCAAAAAAATAAATATGATAAAAACTATTCAATGAAGCCTCGACACATGGAACTAACTAGGTGAATGCCCGGGTAATAAGTCTTTGCACGAAAAATTTACTTTTATTCAACATATAACAACATTTACCATTCTAGCTTTTAAACTTCATATCATGAGAAAAGTGTTTTGTGCAGTTTAAATAAATTAAGAGAAAAAATAAAACAACTGTCAAGGTTTTCAAACTTTGTCAAACAACTTAACTTTCACACTTCATATCATGAGGAAAGTGTTTTGTGCAGGTCAAATAAATTAAGAGAAAAAATAAAACAACTGTCAAGGTTTTCAAACTTTGTCAAACAACTTAACTTTCACACTTCATATCATGAGGAAAGTGTTTTGTGCAGGTCAAATAAATTAAGAGAAAAAATAAAACAACTGTCAAGGTTTTCAAACTTTGTCAAACAACTTAACTTTCACACTTCATGTCATGAGGAAAGTGTTTTGTGCAGGTCAAATAAATTAAGAGAAAAAATAAAACAATTGTCAAGGTTTTCAAACTTTGTCAAACAACTTAACTTTCACACTTCATATCATGAGGAAAGTGTTTTGTGCAGGTCAAATAAATTAAGAGAAAAAATAAAACAACTGTCAAGGTTTTCAAACTTTGTCAAACAACCTAACTTTCAAACTTCATAACATGAGAAAAAATGTTTTGTGCTGGTCAAATAAATAAAAAACCACTCCAAAAGGGTTTAAATGTAAATGTGAAATAGTTAGCAAGCAATAGCTAAATTAAGTCTGTTTTGCTACGATTACCATAAAAGATGGTTTGGTAATGATACAATTAATACGAACTGAGAAAACAAAATAAAAATCTTGAATACGAAAATGTTGAAACAATTCTTGCATAGAAGTGTGTGTGCGTATAAAAAAAGTTACTGTTCCAGTAGAAGCTATCATCAAAACTTCGAATACGACGATAATGCTGCCTCTCGATACTGATAAAAATGAAACGTGAGATATTGGACTGTCTTTGTCTGACCGAACGGAGAGAGAAGATATAGAGACTATTCCTACTCAAGATAACACGATTGCTATTCATCTATATATATATATTCCTCAATGTATGTCCGTGTGTCGTATGTCTGTCCGCATTCCGGCCATAGCTATTATTAGAATAACTGCAGCTGGACAACAATGCTGACGCAATGTCATGGAGTACTGTCATTAGAAAAGAGTACTGTCATTGTCAAAAGAGTTTAGATTTAAATGTGAAATAATTAGCAAATAATAGCTAAATTAAGTCTGTTTTGCTACGATTATAATAAAACATGATTTGGTAAAGACAAAATTAATACCAACTGAGAAAACAAAATAAAAATCATGAATATGTTGAATTACTAATAACAATTTGTGCACAGAAATGTTTGTGTGTTTGTATAAAAAAGGTTATTGTTTCAGCAGATGCTTATCCATCAAAACTTTGAACACGACAATACTGGTACCTCTCGATACTGGTACAAAAATGTAAAAATGAGATATCAGACTATCTTTGTCTGGTACTTTGTCTGACCGAACAGAAAGAGACTGCAAAGGCTATTCCTACTCGAGATAATACAATTGTCTGTGTGAAAAATATCTCCCTTTATCGATTTAGCAATTAAACCTTACAAAAACTGGAAATAGAAGTGTAACCTACATTTGAAATTGAGACAACAAATTAAAAAAATTATAAATTAAAAAGTAAGTAATGGTACAAAAAATTAGTTTTTCAACTTCAAAAAATAACAAATGTAAAGGTAATATTAGTTAATAATCAAAAGTGCATATTTGGCGTGCAATTTTGCACCGTATGCGAACGGTATACACTATATGATAAGTGCAACACATTTATAAGGTCTGTATGGCTCAGTGGTGAATTGCGGGATTAGAAGATTGCAGTTGTAATCACCGTAGTTCAAATACAACAAACAGCAAACTTTTAATCCAAGATTTTAATAGCTATAGCTGGACATACACAAACTTTGAAAAATATATATGTAGATACATTCAAATAGTTGCCCCTTGTGTCAAGACTGTCAGATATTGGAGAAAATCTGGTGAAAATATATAGAACATGAAATTCATATGCAAAGGTTTGACATCTAACGCAGAGTATGGAAGATGCATCCACATTAGTTTACAGAGTTCCATCTACACATGAGCATTACAGCTTACATTGGATCAACATACGGTACTGTTATTGACACAAATTACGACTGTTCAGAGTAGAAACAAGAGGATAACAAAGAAATATATGATCAAACCTTGGCACTGTAGGCGTAATCCGCATCCGATGGGTCGACTGTCTCTGGAAAGGGCTTCAAAGGTGTAACGTCTTTTGGACAAATATGAAATCTAGTTGAATTACCAAGAGGAAAGGTTCTATGTAGAGGAAAAGCCTTCACCCAGTCCAAGGAGAGATTGAAAAAATCACTCGGTATGTACATATTGCTATATCTGTTCTTCACTGCCAAGACGGAGCAGGACTCGCTGAAAAGAAACAGAAAACCACGTATAAACAAAACTTTCTGCCTAAACTAAGAAAAAGGTTACAAAAGAATAAAAACCCACAAACTACAAAAGAATTACGATGGGAGAAACATACATTCCTGATAAATCCGACAATCATGAAATGATCTGGTCTCTAGTCAAAGAGATATAGTAATAAAAGGGTTCAAGATAGCGATCTGGCAGAGCAAAAGAACTAGCATAGTTTCCAAACTAAGGTTCAACGCAGTTAACAATTAAACTAGAAGTAACCTTGCCTACCGTCACATGCAAATATTGTTTTTGACAAATAATCTTCAGCCTGAGGATCGTGTATGAATGCATCAGACTACAGTAGACGCCTCTACAGTAGACGCCTCTATAACGTAAACTCTATTAAATGTAAAGAATCTATGTAGTATTTGCTTTTTACTACATAAAAAAATTTAAATTAAATTAACAAAATTAAAACATAAATAAATACAAATTCCATATACCCTAGGACACTTATGTATTCGCCTCATCTAACTGTCGCGTTTTCACGGAGTCATCTTCTCGCGAAAACTTCATGAGTGAAACTAAACTATCATAACGAACGAGCGAAAACGCGAAATTAAATAGCTTTGTTCATTGATAGTCCAAGAAACAAATGGCAGCAAGCGATCAAATTGCATCATCGATATCGCCCATACAATTCTACATGCAGTTCACAATTACAAACTAGTCCCAAATTGAAAAAAATTTTCTTACCCGTGAATTGGACCTGAGGAATCTAATTATGTTTGTTCCATTGCATTTATTTTCACATCACTATATTTTCGCACTCATCAGAGCTGCGAAATTAAGTTGCAGCAAAATTTTACTCTGTATGCTACTCACGAAACTAAATACTAGGGAAATATAAGTGTCCTAGGGTAGCGTAACGCATCAAGACAGTGCAAGTTCTCAAACTCTATTTGAATAACGACAGCCCCATAATTAGACTTAAAAATATTATTTTCTCTCTTGACGCACCAAAGAGAGAAAACAACGTAAAGGGGGATTGTTACATTAACTTAATGTGAAATTACCGCGAACATGGACCTAAACCTAATGTAACTGATGAAAAGGAGAAATGTTGTTGATACAAAACAATAATACTAGTTACTGTATAGACATTAAATTAAGATATTAATTTTAGTTTTTTCAATTTGGAAGAGTGCCAAAGAAGTGAGTTTGAGACTATCTTGGAACAGATTAGGCTGTATACACGTATTTTATGTTTCGTACAGTGCAGAATCCCTATAAAGGAAACATTCTCAGAACGAATTATTTACGTTGTAGGGGTGTCTACTCTAGCAGGTTGGAAAAAAAAGGCAATCAAGTTGAAGAATCTTGAAGACTATTTTACATGCTATATCTACATATGCACTTAGGTTTAGGTGTGTGGTTACCTGCATGTTTTCCTACGCAAAAATGATGATTCTAGAGTGGGAGCGCACCCCCAAATCAAAGCTCTGTTTAAGTGGCTTCACAAATGTCCACAACTCTATGCACGCTGTTATAGGGTTTCTAAAACATTTATTCAAGGCAAACCACTAAATGTCATAACGTTAGAGAATTGGAAAACGTACGTGTCGAATGAAAGAGGGGAGATGGTAATGCTGTATCGGGGAGCAGTTCTCTGCTTCCGTCGAGGACTTCGACTTCTACTTCGAGCCTTAGGTGACCGAGACCGGCGTCTTGGTGGTGGAGATCTTGAGCGTCTCCTCGGAGATCTCTGCCTATCCCGCCTTTCATCTCGACGATCTCGCTGGTCAAACCTGCTGTAACAAGATACCATAAAAACCAGTTTAACCATATTCTTCATCATGATCCATTCAGGAAATGGATGCCTTCCACATCGTATGCTTTCAGCAAAACGATGCTCTCAGAGAAGACCAATAAAAACATATTTAATTATATAAATGCGTACTACTTCTAAACTTTGAATGGTAAAACAAACGAAATCACAAAAAGTCGGTATGTGAAGCATTTCTGGCTAAGATCAGAGCATTTAGGAATGATCCTAACTTAATTCATCCTGACAACAGCTATTGAACAAATACAAAACCATCAAAATATTCCGACATGGGGTCGCAAGAGAAACTAATTTAAAAAAGAATGACTGAACAAATAATAATGTTGCTCAACGACCATTATAAGATAAACCTCAACGCTAGTATTATTGATAAAAATAACAAACCTGGTACGATTACCAGCTGATTGGTTATCGGGCCGTGAGTGATGCTTGCCCATACCGGTAGATGTACTGGAGTTGTATCCTCCCCGGCCATGTGACTGCTGACCAGACATGTGATGTAGTTGCATATTCATCCCTTCAAAAGATAGATAACCAGACATCTATTAATCAGAAGAATGCCAGTTGATAACAGAGAATTACTACCATTCTCATCACAGATTTCAGAAAGGTAATAACTTTGACACATTGTTTTGTGAAAAAAAATTGTGAAAAAGCTAACAATTGGATTAGCTAGTATACTGCTGCATAAACTGTAATAATGCAGCAACT
Organism: Watersipora subatra; assembly: GCF_963576615.1. Taxonomy (NCBI): domain Eukaryota; kingdom Metazoa; phylum Bryozoa; class Gymnolaemata; order Cheilostomatida; family Watersiporidae; genus Watersipora; species Watersipora subatra. The sequence continues at coordinate 23,201,217 of NC_088709.1, forward strand.
GGAAAGTATTTCAAATTAATAAATTACTTTTGGACAATAGATATTCGAAGATCAGGTACGTATTTGAAACAAGTATATTAACTACTTCCTACAAATACAAATAGCCTAGAACGAAACTCTCGATTCAGGCATAATAGATATCCAACCACGACTGTTCTTCCCTACTGAATCGCACCTTCTGTGAATAGCATTTTCTGTTAACCCTTTAGCGACCGCGGGCTTACGGCTGGAAATTCCCCAGCGTACCAGTGCATTTACTATGGCGATTTGAGCCTTCGACACCACTGCGTAAAAACTGCATCAATTTTCTTTAAAATTGAGTTAGTTACATAAATTAACATGCATCGGAATCCTGAGAAATTTCTCTACAAGCTGATACTTTTTTAATGTAGTTAGCTTGTATTTGCTTACCTGCAAGAGTCGCAATTCGTTGAAGCTACGAGTTTTTTTATGTTAGTACGTCATTTTCGATTGTATTTTATATTCACTAAAAGCAATTGGCAATGTTGTATAAAAAATTCTTGCATGGATTCATATGTTCACAACAATTTGCAAAAAAAATTAGTCGTCCAAGAGCATTGAAAGCGGAGTTATGAGCTCCGATGTGTAGCGGGAGCGCCATTGGAAAAGCTCGAGACGCCATGTCCATAAGCAGCGCAAGACAGTCATCCGACAAGGTTGCTCCAACCTTCGTGCAAATTGGCACAAAACTGCAAATGAATATGCATCTGGAAGCTGAGACATTTTCCTGCAGAATGAGATTTTTTCCTCTACACAGCTTGCAAAAACTTTGCAGCTAGACATCTATATATGCGCAGTTACAATTTTTTGCTCTGAATTTTTATGCATTTCTTGAGACTAGATTTATGTAAAAAATTTGCATATAAAGTCATTGCACAGATTCATGTGTGCTGCAGCAAAGATTAACTGGATGTGTGCAAGAAGAATTAAGTCGTGAGCCTATATTCACACATTTGGTGAAGCAGCAAAAGACAGGAAGCAACATTTATGAGCAGAAACAGCAAATCACGGACTGCTAGATTGCAGAACAATATGAGAACTGAACTATTTGATTAGACTGCTGCTCTGAAGATGGCAGTGTGCAACAAATACATCACATCAATGCACAACTAATACAATAGATTAGCAAATGTATGTACAAAAGCTAGCAATACAAAGCAGTGAAGCATTTGCAGAAACTAAATAAAATACTATTTGTAAATAAATTTAGCTAGCATGGTAAGGATCAAAACATGACTCGCACAAAGATATTCCAAAATTGCCTCCGCTGCCAGTGCAATCAGCTTGCTCATCGACAATGTATACAGACAATTGGTGCACATAGCCAGAGACAGCAATGGAAAGCAAATAACATAATTCCAAATTTAGATCTTTTAGATGGAATATGCTGTCTGAAGTTGAGCCAGCCTTTCTATGCCAGCAAGCTTTCATCTACAAATATAAATTTATCAGATAGAAAAACAGGATAGAACCAGTCGCATGTCATGGCAAAAACATTTTTTAATTTGAACAATTTATTGCCAGCAGGGTCTTCAAAATTGTCAATAAAGTGTAAACTTGCTCCTAATTTTCTTTCAATTTATAAACTGATTAAAAATCAGCGTAGATAATAAAGGAATGTGGACCAGTAAGGCAATAGAGTAGGCTTTTTGAAAATACCTATATGCAAAACTAAACAAGCAACTCGCCAAATATTTATCATCAACAGGCTCCGAAGCATCGCAATGTTTTTGAAGGCCATATTTATTCGTTTCGTTAAATAAAACATTTATCATGGCCGATGTTTAAAAAGCTTTGAATAATAAAAACACTTACCTGTTTAAGAATTCAAACTTATACTCCTGCCAGGCTGTCAGCAAAATGTAATTCTTTTGGTTTTAAATCAGCTCCTCTCTGAAATCCGTCATGACTCCCTCCTTCAACGCCGGCCGTTTCACTCTCACTTTCGTACTCCGATTCACTCTGTCGAATTTCTTTTTCACTTTCATCTTCTTCTTCATATTCTTCTGCACTGAAATCCTCTGCTTCACTTTCATACCAGTCGATATCTTCCTGTAAACGAATCTTTTTAGCAGCGTTTGAAATATCGCGTCCGTTCATGATGATAAGCTTTCCAAAAAGAACGATCAACTTTTAGCAACGTGTTCTTTTTGCACATGCGTATAATGGACTCATTACTGCCTCAAAATAGTAGTGTGATATCTTTTAAAACTCCTAAAAATATTATTTAAAAATTTTAGTGCCGTTTTTAAAATAAATAAATGAATTTAAAAAATACGTATCGAAGACTCAGATCTGACGGGCAATTACGGGTTTGGTACGCTGAGACTGCGCTCTCAGCCCGTAAGATTACGGGAACGGGAGTCAAAAGGTTAAAAATCATTAACTACAGCAAACCATTAATACTGATCAAAATACAGATGCTGTCTTGATTTTACCTCATCTATTCATGTATTGCTAAATAATTCACTGCTTTAGTGCCATGTTGCAATAATTATTATGTTGTGTTGCTATTAATTATTATTATTATTATTAAGGTACGAACACACTAGGTGATTTTATCGCGTGCGTCATGAGGAGGGCGGAGATATCGCTGGCGTGCGCCAAAACACACTTGAGCGATTCACCAGCAAACGATAACGTGGGTACACTCACAAACTGCCAATAAAATTTCGTACCATTAGTTTCTTCGGAGTTGTTAATAAATTTAGGTAAGTCAACAAGGCGCCTTCTAGGCAACGACGTAAACAACTTCAGCTTTTGTTATTAGGCCTATCTCATTTTCACGAATTGTACAGCACAAGAAGACAAGAAAAAATGATTCTTGTATTTTTAGCAGTGATACTTTACGATTTTAATATATAGTTTACTTTATAGTAGTTTTTTATATTTAATATATTAAATATTTACCATTCTCAAAATAGTCAACCTGCGCAACGAGTGACTCCAAATGTTGATTTTCAACTGGTTTTTTTTTTGTATTTTTTGTGTGTTATGTCATACAGAATTAGGAGTGCTTTTATCGAATATATGAACAATTCAGTGTTCGTTCTGATGATGTTTCAATCATAACAAAATAGCAAAATGTTGCTGCTTTACGTTGGTGAACATCGATAAGAAATAATTACCCGCCATAAAAATACATTCTGGGAAAAACCAACCAGTCGGAATGCATCTCACTCCGCAATGTTGTGATAGAGAATGTCTAGCGTTATCGCTCTGCTGAGCTCGCGCCGCGTGGCGCAAGTTCATGCAGAGCGTTATCGTTCATGCAGAGCGATAACGCTGTAAATATTGCTTAGTATGTTTTCACCTTTACTAGTACGCTTGCTAGTCGTGTACACTATGAAAGATAGTCATGAGTAATAAGGATGTCAATAATTATTCCATGGAGAGGTAAAGCGACTGATTGGTGTAGTGGTAGCATGCTTGCATTTGAATCTGGAGCCTTGGGTTCAATTCCTGTGCCCAGGAATCTGTTTTCCTAACACTCTTAGTGTTGTTTCAGACGGACGGATACAGCTTTTACTATAGTAAAGATTATTGTATTATTGTTGATCAATAAATCAATACAACTGCTTCAATACTTATGTTATTATTTTCAAAAATACGCATTTGAATATTATACCAGCCAAAACAACATAATTCTCCAAAGTAGATTTATGGACTTTAGATGATTCTCTATTTACTAGTAGCACTAGCGACAGCTATTGTTATTTATAACTACAATACTGCTGTACCTAATACTGCTGTACCTAATACTGCTGTACCTAATACTGCTGTACCTAATACTGCTGTACCTAATACTGCTGTACCTAATACTGCTGTACCTAATACTGCTGTACCTAATACTGCTGTACCTAATACTGCTGTACCTAATACTGCTGTACCTAATACTGCTGTACCTAATACTGCTGTACCTAATACTGCTGTACCTAATACTGCTGTACCTAATACTGCTGTACCTAATACTGCTGTACCTAATACTGCTGTACCCTGTAGTAATAGTGAGAACTCTTCCAACTAGGAGCACGCTCAACCTGCTACTCAACATAAAATGGGAGACCCAAATGATGTCCAAGTTGTTCTACAGCAGATTTGTTGACTTTTTTATAGCGTGAGCTAGTGTAAAATTTTATTCTGATAAACTTTATTTTGGTTATTGACCTTGTGATTCCTAGAGTTACAACAACTTATATGTGTCAATGTCAAATATTACGTTTTACTGAAAATTTAATTATATCTGAGTAAAAAATTTAATTAGGTTGAGAAAGAGTTGATATAACCTTTCTGAATGAGCTAAGAAATCCTCAATTCCAACTTTCTTATTAACTTGAAACATTTCAGCAAGCTAACCGAAGAATAGTCTATATAAATGAAACACTTAGGCAATGCAAAAAGTAAAAAAGAAAGCATACAAAACAATATTTAAAAATTTGTGTAACTGTTGGCAAAGCTAAATGAAGAAATACAAACTATCTCCTACAAACTATCGATCTTCTCAAGGTTTATGGTGGAGGCTACCATCAATGTTGTACTTGGTTATTTGTACAAGACCTTTAAAACCTGCTTTTCTAAAGAATGATACGAGGTTGGTGTATGCGACCATGGTATAACCATCGGAACTGCGAGGTTCATGTATGACTAACCTTGGTTTAGAAGAGGAGCAATGCCCGAAGCCGAAAGCTGTGCTTGCTGTATTACATTCAACTGCTGCGCTGCTGCCTGGTGGAACGCCTGCTGCTGCGGTTGTGCTGACACCAGAGAAGTTTGGTTGGGCACCAGCTACAAAACCAATTACTATTAAATGATAGACTTTGATGAAAATCTATGTACAAAAATGAGTACAGTTCTAGCTCACAGAAGCTATGGAGAATCCGTCAGTTCCGATATAGAACTGACGGAACTGAGGAAGAACTGATAGAACTGAGGAAGCCGCATCCAATTTAGGCGGAATGATCGAATGATCCACGCAAAGAATTAGTTGAAAAGGGGTACCTGTATTCTAGTGGCGTTCCATTTGAATGGCATATTCGCGTTGTATGTAGCCTCGACAAGCACCTTGTCAGACATTTTGGGAACTCCGCCCTTGCAGACGCTGTAATGTAAATGCATTCAAGATCTGAAAAACTCTACTATGCCGCTTCTGCTACACAATTGTACGAACAATAAAACTTCAAGATGGATACAAAAACCTGTAAAGAAGTTATTTCTAATTCCTTTCCTTGTGAAAGAAACGATTTTTGGAACATATTATGTTATCTACGATACTTGCAATATAATATTAATTAATATAATATCTATTTAACGAAGCACAAACACCTACCTCGTTTGAAAGAAGACATCATCATCGACAAAGCCAAAGTTGTCACTAATTTTGGTAATGGTACCAGCAAAGACTCTCTGCTTCACTTGTCCCGCCGCCTGAGATGTAGACCTTGAAGAGCTGTAGCCGGACCCGGAGCCGCTGCTTATCGAAGTAGGCAAAGCTAGACCAGACTATAAAACAAACACTTAGAATCAACTCAATTTGACTAAAAAGGGCTGAGTTACATTTGAGATCAATGCAACTATGTTTATGCAAAACAGTCAGTAAATCGTAATAATCACAAATTTTTAATAAAATGTGCAACATCTCAAAACTTTTAGTAACAGCATACATATGTACCCTTTCCAAACGATAAAGTCATTGACAAATGACATTACTTCTGAATACAGGTCAACATAGTTATAAAGAGCAACAGATTGGATAGTTCATGCTGATTAGAATACCTATAATCTGAAAATGATCTTGATACTTTTATGTAATAATATTTATAACATGATCATAAATTCCTGTATTACCCCTAACATAGACTGTTGAAACAATAACATAAAATTAGCTAGAATACCTATTAAAATAGAATATCTTTCATTTTAACCCTTTCAATAAATGCAGCTTATACATGACTTAAAAAATAAACAGAAATGTTACCGATTATAGATCTATGGTCAACACGCCTTACGATGCCAGCACTGGAACAAATTAAAACTGTATGGCGAGGGTCTATTGTACTTAACTTTTTCAGACCAAAACGCTATTTTACAGCCAAAAATCATTTCAGTAAAAATACTATAATTCTCTCCCCCACCTGATTTACGTGTTGCTGGGTCTGATAAGTGCTGCCAGTGTTAAATGCGCTGTAGTTACTGCTGCTGCCTGAAATTAGAACAGAGAAACATCCATACAAACTTAACTATATAAAATGCCAGTCACGTTAACTTTACAATGAAGAGCAAGCGATTCGAGGAACCACTAGAATGTTATAGCAGGTGATATTCTGTTTTATAGTCCTATTTAGAGTGCTACCTCAAATACTCACAAAAACTATCGCATGCATTCAGGATGCACCCTTATATACATCGTTGAAGACGCATCCTTATATACTTACATACGTCAAATAGTCTATTTCCTTATCTTGTGTACACGAAGCCATAGTAAATGGTGATTTCGAAAAGTCATAAATGACTTTTCTACTTATATGCTGAACAATAAGGCAGAAACGAATGTTGCAATTATTTGTGTTTCCAAGCGAAGATAATCTTCAACTCATTGCAAAAAACTACGGGTGAACATAACTATAACTCGCTATTACCATCAAACCTCTAATTACGATAACCTCAAAATCGGAAGTTTCAAGAACATGTAAAATCAACCTTTTCGCAATGTTGCAGTTTCATGAGAAAGCAATAAGCATGGGGAAAACTTGAAGTAAAATGTTAACAAACATATAAAAACAACGAAAAGATATAAGCTAAGCTAAAGGGTAGGTTTGAGGACTTCATATCACTATCGCCACCTTTACCTCCAAATCTATACATGGCTGAGCCTTGTTCACGCGTCTCTGTTCACTTCTGCTCATGCACCATGTTCAGGGTAAGTTAATGATTAAAAGCGTTTTCATATTATTAATTTATTATTCTTGAAGTACAGTGAAACTCGGATAAATCGCCCTTGGATATATCGAAAACACGGTTAACTCGAATGGATTTGCTTGGTCCGTTCTCACGCAATGATAAATGACTTTAGATAACTCGACCGAAACTCCGTTAACTCGAACAGTTTTTTGCCAAACGGCTACCGAGACAGTTGTTACTATCGCTTTAGAATATCACTTTATTCCAAGCCATAGAGATAAACATCGACTTTTAGTAGTTCTTAGGCCTCGTTATTACCAACATCGGCAAATATTTTCATTAACGACTTTTCTAAAGGTTTGCAAAAATCAAATTCTACCAAACATCCACTTAGCGATAAGCCCTCCGAAAGCAAGAAAAGCGAGGTAAAATTTGGATAACTTTAAAGTAATATCGGCAAAATTGATAATGGGTTTTTAATAGTAAAGCAGTTTTATAATAACTGACTTACTGCAAAATTGATCTTGGTTAAAACGTCCGGTAGAAAAATACGTATGTATTTTTTCTGGGCGTTTTAACCGCGATCGAGTTTTGCCAATTTTAATCTGAAAACGTCCTGGCAGTCACATTACCTAAAGTAACAAACAAATCTCAAGTGATAGAAAAATATCTATACTTTCTGATTAAAAATATTCAAAACTTCACACGAGAGACCCTTTAACTTGCAACAAGCAATCTATGCTTTTGATTGATATATAGTTTGTATATGTACATGTATCTACAGATAAATACGTGCACTTATGACTGTCCTGATAACTTGAACGCTCTAATAACTCGAACACTTTTGCTCGGTCCCTTGAAGTTTGAATTATCCGTGTTTCACTGTATAATTTACATTAGTTTTAGTAATTACATTTAGTTTTTGGGATAGGCTCTTCAATACCTTTGCTTTAACGCTGTAAACTACCTAAAGGTGTTTGTTAAAGTCATTGTAAGTTGTCGCATTTTGGAATTAGGATTTGGAGATAAAGCAAAGCGTATTTCGGTTGTGAAAATTTACTTCATCGTAACTTGACAGTTCTAATATTCAAAGCAGATCTCAATATGAATTAACTTTAGATGTCAAGGTATGATTGTATTATAATGCCATAAGCACAGGCTATCAGCATATCATTTTGCGAGCAAATTCCCACAAAATGTAATCCCAAAGATATAAAAGTTTGAAATTTCCAATTTAATTGCAAACAAGGAAATGTTGTAGGAATTCATGCAATAGACTGACAACACTAACATTGATTTGAATAACCAATTTTTCTCCATGATGGAATTGAACATAGCAAAAATGATAGGAGTTTGTTAATGAAATAGTGACCAAGTCATAAAACCTTTCCCTTAAGCCGTAAAACAAATACATCATCTCAGCTAAAAGGTGTACCCAAAACTAATAACAGTCTCCTACAGTATTGACAACCAAAAACAAATGGACAACTATGGAAATATGTTGACAAAGCATACCCGATTGGCGTGCCCATGGTGGGTTGCTGCCTGAAGCTCCTCCGTAATTCATCGCTCAGCTGAAACTGTCAGCAACATACGAGAGGAGGCTCTAAAAGTACATGGAAAGAGTTGATGGGTAAACACAAACACCAAAGTAAATTGCAAGTAATAATATCAAAGTTGGTAAAATCAAAAGCACAGGTTTATCAACTCTTTGGTAAGATTATGTGTAACAGTATCCTGTTAATATTTATGATTGCCCTCCAGGTCTCAGTTTAAAATGATGACATACATCCAAGTAAGATGAGGCTAGTACCAAGCTGATAGGATTAAAAAAGATGGCATAGTGAAAATTAGAGCTGCACAATGATCGCAAAAATGTAGGTATTATTAATGGAAATGAGTAATTACAAAGATAAAATGAAATAACTGACGGAGTGCCACAAGTGACGATAGCCGAATAGGGAAACAATACACCAACTCACTGAGTGTAGGCGACAATGCAATTCTAACAGTTACGATTGATGGCAACTAATCATGGGTAGCTATCACTTTCAAACAATGAAAAATCGCGTAGTATAGACAAAAGCACCAACAATATAAAGAAGTCAGTCCAGAAACCAATATCCACATATATTCAAATTAAAGTTTAAAATTTTTTAAAATTCAAGGAAATCACTTGCTTTAGTTTCGCATTTACATATATTTTAAAAGTCAAAATATGATATACCGTAAAACCTCTAATTGAACGCCATGGCACTCTATTTTTCAACCCTTCCACTATAATGGCAGTCAATTGAAGGCGGCGTTCAAATAGAGGCTAGCAGTCTATTTTTCAAATGGCTTGTCAGAATTTTGGGAAGATAAATTTAGCCCTATTACAGACAAAGCGAATGTCGCCTATATTTTGCCCTCTTTTTTCGGTGGAGCGATATTACACCTTTTGGATGCAATAAATCTGCTAACTTATCTCCAACTCGTCAAAGATTTCTTAATAAATGTACATTGACAAACCGAGAAACATTTCCAACAGTTGAGATCTATTGCTTGCAATTGACTTGCGGTGATATTATAGCCTGTATTCTTCTTTGTAATTTGTTAGCATTTTCAAGTTATATTTCATTCTAAATTTGAAGACATATTTTCATTTTATATCTATTTTAATAATGCTACATAAAAGCTCATTGCATTCATTGATATGTTTGCTACAATTTGCAGCCAACACTAGATTTTTATGTGCAATAGAAGTGGAGTTATGAGCATTGATCCATTGTAAGCCGTGTTAAGATAGTCGCAAAGATGCTATTAAATAACATGCTATAAATCTGCATATTTATAAGTTATACAACAATAATCTATTAAATGATACAAATATATATTCATGAACAAGTGACATAAACGAACCATACTTATATTCCATGCAGAAACAAAAATTAACGTTTTGAAAACAAAAATATATTCGTTTGCTTAGATAGCTGCGTTCTGATTGTTGCTTTCGCTGGAACGAAGATATTCTAGTTGTCCAATACCTTCCACAATTCTGGCCTCGACTCTTCTTCTGCACTGCTGAACTAGTCGATATTAGTGTCCAAACAATTTTTTGGCAGACAAAAACTTTTACGCGCTGGATTTACTTCAAATGCAACGCGTAAATGTTTTGCTCGCTAAACGTAACCTTTGGCCCAAAACTTGCAAACCGTTTTTACGTGCGTGTTCTTCAAAGTATTAAAACCGTGTTAAACAAGGAACTAATATTAGCCTGAGACAGTTAGTAATTATTTTTATGGCATCGCTTTCGAAGTTCATCCATCATCATAAATTTAAACTGTTTTTATATATGTACATGTACTTCGTAGTATCAAGACTGCGTTAAACAAGGAACTACTATTAGTCTGAAACCGTTATTGACTAATTTTATGGTGATGCTTTCAAAGTTTTAACGAAAACAAGTGAAAAGCTTTGGAGTTGCATAACAAAAAAATTGATTGTTATTAATGTAAACAATTCATTATTAATACGATTTTGTGGACACTTCTACTGATCACTTGATATTATGGGTTCATTAAGATCAAAGACAGTCATAGTGGCAGTCAAATCAAGGTGGCGTTCAAATAGAGAGTGGCGCCCTATTTTTTAACCCTTCTCTCGTAGTGGGGGTCAAATAGAGGTGGGGTTCAAATAGAGGTGACGTTCAACTGTAGGTTTTACAGTAATCAATATTTTTCCCAGTGCATAGAAACTTAGCCTAATATTGATGCAGTCTGCAATAAACTTAATTTTTTGAAAAACATGATATGCAGCATCACCCAACTTGTCCTGCGCTAATGCAATTTTGGCAACCAGCACTTAATGAATACATCAAGTCAAGCTGGTCCGATTAAAATCTAAATTCAAAAAATGTTTTCATGTAAAAAACGTGACTCTAAGTAGTGTCAAGATAAATGGTCAGTTCCACATCTATATATATATTTCTCAAAGTATGTGGATATGTGTGTCATTCTGGCTATAGCGCACGCTGATTAGTTTACCAATGCGGCCATGCGTTAGGAAGCCACTGTTAATAAAAAAATTTTTTCATAAGGTTTAATTACTATATCTGGGGTCAAGGCCAATTCTTCTCACGTGTACAATTATATTGTCTCCGTGGGAAGAGCCTCGACATTTTCTCTTTGTCAGTCAGACAAAGACAGTACGACATCTCATTTTTACATTGTACCGGTCTCGAGAGGTACCAGTATCGTCGTATTCAAAGGTTTGATGGATAGCTTATGGTGGAACAGTAATCTTTTTTATACACACACACACACACACACTTCTATGCAAGAATTGATATTATTAATTCTACATATTCAGGATTTTTATTTTGTTTTCTCAGTTCGGAGTAATTGTATCATTACCGAATCATCTTTTATTGTAATCGTAACAAAACCACTCAATTTAGTTATTACTTGCTAATTATTTCACACTTACATCTGAACCTTTTTATAGCCGTTTTATCTTTTTAAATTTATTGGACCTGCACGAAAATTTTTCCTCGTGATCATAAAGTTTAAAAGTTGTTTGACAAAGTTTGAAAACCTTTACAGTTATTTTTATTTTCTCTCAATTAATTTCAATTACACAAAATGCTTTTCTCATGATATCTAGTTAGAAAGTTAGAATGGCAAATGTTGTTATATATGTTAAAAACAAATCAATTTTTCTGACCAGACTTTTTCATTACCTGGGCAACGCAGGGTAGCACAGCTAGTTTGTTACTAAAAGCTAAAACAGACTCTTTCAAATAAGACATATTATTCAGCCAATTCTAGAAAACTCATTTTGAATAACTATAATGATTGTAATAATTTTCTTTAAACGGTAAGACATTAAAAATGGCACAAATTACAAAATCATCCTACGATAAGATTAAGCTTTGACTTTAAGAAGACTTGTTTAACTTTTGGAGATAATCCTCATTGAAAATTACAGATTACAGCAAGATAGAGTGAATTTTTGTATAATTTAGACAGCTTAATTCAACTACACTTAGTGACTTTTTATCTGGAAACATGCGAAGTTAGACTTAGATAGTTAGACATCTTTGATCCTTAAAAACATCCCAATCATAACAAGGCAATCTAATCAAACAATTAGTAGAAAGGCATGTTGCTGCTGCTCTTGGGAATGAATAAAAATAAATGTGTTCAACATGAGCTCTTTACTTATAATGTGCAATAAGTGAAGTCAATGATAAAATTCTTTCAGACATTTAGAAAAGGTATATATGCAGCTGCATTTTGCTTTTGAATGTTGTTCTTTACATACGTGCAGCTTCTCAAACATCTTCAACACCAGTTCTTTGTTTTGTTCGACATGCTAATAAGGGCACATCAATTCAACACTTTCCCACGTTGTCATGTGCATGCATTATACATTTTTACTATTTTCAGTTATTTTAAATGATAATTTTTGATAAATTTTGAATTATCATTGTAGTAATTATTATTTTCATCTACATATGTATTGTGTAGGCCAATGTTTTCGTAGCAATACCTTTGAAGTGATGTACAGTCAAACTCATGTAGTTTTATTAGAGTAAACCTACACTTACCACAGGTTAGCTTTCAAACAAGGCTAAAAACTCTGTAGTTGCAGATAAAATTTGGAGTCACAAATCTAGAAATCAGGTAAGCAGTGGAAATGAAAAAAGATTTGCAAAGCCCCATATAAATTTGCAAGATAACTATTGGTTGTTGCGGTGAACGAGTGACAATGGGCTTTCAAGTAAAATATATCCTATAGGCTATCAATCGTTTTTTCTTTATGCCAGTAGCAGGAGATTGTGCAATTGTTCTTTCTATATCTTCTTAGCTTTTATGCTAATGAAGCTTCAGTCAAAGATGATAATCTACGTGCGTATTATCAGCGTATATGAAACATGAGGCTTTACGAAACGAGACATTAATTGGTAATCATACCTGCCAACTCTCACGCATTGGGCGTGAGACTCACGCAACAATCACCCCAAAGAAAAAATGAAAATGCGTGAGAAATGCGGGAGAGTTTTGCCCCAATTTCCACAATTTTATATATACTATCATTGATACATCAATTGCCCCAAAACCAAATTTCACGCATTGTCCCACTCTTGGGTTGGCAGGTCTGTTGGTAATCAAACAAACAAATCTCAACGATAGCTCTTTACCAGATTAACCAGAATTATGGCAATAAATCCATCCTCTTGAAAGTTTTGTATACATTTGTCTATTAACTTGAAATGTAGTTTTTCGTAAAAGAAAAGGAAGTACGCTAGCAAAAGAATTCGTGATGCACTGGTGTTTCATAGAACGGGGCAGCAATAGCAACAATGAACGCACAAAACGCATGAACAATGCACATAATGGATAAGAAAACACAACAAAAACGGAAAAATAAAAAAGTGCTTCTGCAAAGAGTAGCATGAAATCCAAATAAAGGATTTAAAAAACGTTCCCGGTTGCAAACATTTGCTAGCAATCGGCCTGTCAGTTAAATGACGCAAATGTTAACCATCCAGATATTAATAAGCATACAAACATTTTTTCCTCGTTATTATTTATGAATATAAACCTAATTTCAACTAAGCAACGCATCAGGTCAACATTTAGCATCGTTATTAGTATGTTAAATCAAAAGTAATATATAAAATTAAAATTGCTATACAGCGTTACTGCAAAAACCGCCATGATGTGATAATCTCAAAAAACCATTTTTGTTATTGTTCACAAATGCTATTGTGTAACACAATCTGTATATAATTTTTTAATTACATTAAATAGTTTTTCAATTAAATTATTTATGTAGTAAACCTACATTTGTTGAGATCCGTGATGAGACCATACAAATACATGTATCTTTAAGTTGTTTCTATGGAAATTGCTCATCGCATTTTCAAATGGAAATCGCAGCTCAAATGGAGCTACGCCAGAAAGATAATAACTAATAAGATAAGACAACTACTTATACAGAAACTACCGAAAGCTAGACCTCATATGTACACTTTGTAGAATAGTTAGCTTTGTTTTTATTCGTATTCCACAATTCAAACATGCAAGAGTTTCATTGCCAAAGTATCACAAGAGGTTGAATGATTATATCACGGCTCACTCTATCACCTGTTTCACTGCATCGTGTATTCAGCCAAGCTTGTCAAATGACAAGAAACTGTGATCTCTAAAGGAGGGTACCATCAGCAGAAACGCTTAGAAATAGTTTGGGAGAAGTTATGTTATGTATAACCAATGATATACAACCCCCCATGTGAGGGTCGTAGATCATTGACATAACTAATTCGAATCCACAAACAACATCAGCATTGAATTTTCTTTGTCATCTTATTCTATATTGATTATGTTTAGTTTGTGCCCTTTTGCTTAGCTAGTGGAAACTAATTTGATTGTTACTGATTCAGGTACTAATGAAAGTGTTAAGCTATTGCAAGCAACACTTAACATATTAACTTAGTGATATTTACCAGTAAAAGTTACTTCCTTATTCAATAGTCCAACAATTAAAGTACACAACTAAAACAATTCTAAACAGTAATATTAATGACAAGAGCTAGAATAGCTAATGAAAGTTACATCCTTACTCAAACGGTTGTTCATGTTTGTTTGCTTAGTTCCATACAGCTGCGAGGCTTGACAATCAAATGAGTGTCATGACAGTCTATAGAAGTAGTATGTAGAGAGCAGATCTACACAAAAAAGTGACGGATCCAGCGGGGGATAGAAAAAGGGGGTTGCGAATTAAATTGGCTAGGGGTGTAGATTGAATTGCGTGGAGTTGAATGAGATGTTGGGGTTTGGGGGGAAATTGTGGTGTAGAGTAGGGGGTTGAATTCGAGGGGGTATGGATCCGCTCCTGGCGTAATCGGCGGATTATCTGTGGATGAGTCATCCGATTAGTGGGGGATGAGTCATCCGATTAAACGTGGATTATCGCGGGATTAGTCGGGGGAATCGTTGCGGATTAGTCGGCCGAATCGTCGCGGATTATCGGTGGATTAGTGGGGGGTGAATATCTGGGACATCGAGGGCTGGTTGGTTTTCCGGAGTGGATCTCGCGGATTATCGAGGAGAGCGAGAGATTACCGGATGAGTGAGGGGGTTAATATCTGGGACACCGAGGGGTTGATTTTCCGGAGATTGTTATATATTTGGTTGAATGAGAGATAAGTTTTTATTATAAAATATAAACTATAAATGTTACAAAAAATTCAAAATCATTCTGTCATTCGTTTTAAAAAGGAAAGTTTTGGAATACATCTTTCATCAATTTCTGTGTCACATCGAAGAACTAAAATAAGAGTTGATTTTCCCAAAGAATTGAGAAACTGAACAGGAAGTAACAAATCTAACCCTTCATTATTTCCAATATTATCATAAATGAAGGTATCTTTAGGTGTAGTAGAATTTGAAATAGGCTGAAGATTACAGATAAAGTCAATATCTTGAAAATTCGATCCTGGAGGACATTGCAACATTGAAAGAGAAGAGTTATATCCACATAATTCTCCTCTGTAGAATAATTTGAAATCAATTAGAATATCGATTGTGGAATTTTGAACTGAATATTCACATTCAGAATATGTTAGAACTTGCTCCGATGAAGCTGACACTATAGGATTAAGGTATAGGTTTTCTCCATCTGTTTCATCTTCATTTAGTAGTTCTTTACACGCAAATCTGTGATTGCCTGGTAATGGATAACCACAATGAAAGTAGTCTGATGGAAATATTCTTCCGCATGTTTCATTATTCTTGTGATATAAAGTAGTTTCTTCGAATGGAAGTAGTAATGAAACTTCAAATTCATTGAGTGTTCTGCTTAAGCAGTTATTCACATCGGTAACATATTGAATTCTTTGATTTCCATTTATTATTCCCGTAAACCGTAAAATGAGAAATATTATAATGTGCAAATTCATTATAGTCATAGTGTCTTTTTAAAATACTACTCTCTTGACTGAAGTAGGCAAAGAAAATGAATAAAAAGTATGTCGATATAATATATATAGTTCATTCTTCAAAATTATCTTGAAATACTATACAAAAAAGTTATTCAATTCTGTTTGATGACTCAATCCTTCTTGGATATGAAGTGATTAAATATAAAGAATTATGCAAAGTCTAACTGTGATGATTATCAATTCTTCCCATTGATATGTAGGAGTTCACTGAAGTAATGATTTGTAACTTGTTGATCATTGGCTTCTCCTCTCAAATATGGATAAAGTCTTGATTCGGTTAATATTATGTTTGAAGGTGTGTTCCAATCAAGTGAGGATGATAATGATAGTTGGACTTTGTCACTCCTTGGACCGATTTGAGCAGATTCCAAACATGTTCCAATATCGAGTTCGGCAAAAGTCTCATGAAGTTCTTGTCGAGTCAATCCTTCATTTCCATATCGTACTTGCATTATTCTAATACAATGTTGACATCCTTGAGCTCCCTCGAAGCATCTACACTGACTTTCTAAATATGTTACGAAGCGTTTATAGATATAGAATCCGATAACATAGTAAAAAGTTTCTTCAGTAACTCTTCTGATGAATTTTTTTGTGTTTTTCTTTACAACCACTCTTGATAATTGTCCATCCTTAAGATGAGCTGGAATAAACTCCTCTAGAAATATAACCGACATTGTTTCTGTTTTCTTCGTTTTTGGATCCTTCACCGTCAGAGCTAAATTGAAGAATGGTGGAGAATTCTAGAGGAGTAGACTTAATAACATTCCGAATCTTTTTTTTATTTTCATCCAACAGTTTTTTCATCTATAATTACATCATCAATTTCATGCTCGATTTCCTCTTCCAGTATTTCTCCGATTAATGGAAATTGTGCTATATGAAGGAGTCTTTTGAAGAGCAGTTGTTTCGTTTCATCACGTTGTGTAGGATGAGTCATGTAGTGCCGAATTCTATTCCAAAGCACGGTTTCAAAAATCTTTTCTTCCATCGTTTTAAAATCGATCGCGATAAATCTGTTAATCCATTCTAAATCAACCTCTTTTCCAATTTTACCTTCTCGAATGGTAGCTTCAAGATCAACCCATTCAAAGATCATCTTCAAATCTTAGGGTGTTATCGATATTTCTTTTACACATATTGTTGATTCCAAACATTCCCTGCATTCCAACGCACTGCAGACACAGTTGGACTTTAATCTTTTCAATGACACAACTTTTCTAAAAGCAGCTGTTCCTAGAATGTAGTATAAACATTCCTCGGTGAGATGTGTACGAATTTGTTCATTTTCGTCAAGTTGAACCAAGATGTTATCCGGGATTATTTCTGCAACCTCGAATGGAACAAAATCTTTAATCAGAATGTTTTGAGCCATGTTACTATGAGAAAGTCTACATTCGAAATGATTTTACATTGGATAGTATATTGAATTTATATGAGCTTAGTTATATATTATTGATATTGTATATACGAAAAGAAGAGACAATGAAGAAAATAAAATTTTATAGTAATAATACATCGAGGAGCAAAACTCTACTATCATATATACTTAGCAACAAAATCACTTCTAAAAATTATGCTAAAATATATTCTGTGCTCACTCCATCGTTACATACTCTTCTTTTTGAATAAAAATATGTTAATCCGGTTCTAAGTTGAGTGTATGAGAACACTCTATTGTCTTTTTTTACAAAACCTTTGTTTATCCCTTCCTTAGGAAATCTTGATTGTAATACTTTTAAAAAAGTGTCTTTTGTAAAACTATTCGTAGTTTTACTTAATCCTTTACTGCTATGCTTTGTAGAATGAGTTTCATCATTCCAGCAAAAGTAAGTCTTAGAATTTAAGGCTACTATTCCATGACCTGAAAATTCTACTTTGAATAAACCAGGAGTCCTTATATCATATTGATATACTTCTTTGCAACAATTTTGTAATTCCCACAACTTTGTAGGATCAGATTTACAGAGTTGGAAATCATCCGCGTGTCGTTCGCAATACATCCTAGGAAACCATTTTCCATATTCTTTGTAGTATATATCAGCGATCTCTTTTCTAACAATATTATCCATAGGTGCTGAAAGAGCCATGTAGGCACTATCTGTATCCATCGCCACATACTGGAAGTCCTTTCTGTCGAAGTATCTAAAATAAAAAAATCAATCCTTAATTCTTGTTATCTTAGTATTATAATACTCTCATTTCAAAAATTTATCATTCAAATGTTTACCATTATACATATTTTTTCTAGAAGATACAAATGAGATTACTTACCTATCCATGAAGTCATAGTAAAACTCCAACATCCGAAGTTTAGCCAGTTGTAATATGGAGAATCCGATATGTACAGGTATATCCATCTTCATCTGAATAAATATATATATAGTCTTATTAGATTCCTTTACATATATTAGTCCAAGTAAATTTTTCATTATGATTCAATTATATCAATAAGATAATAAATATATACTACTAACCGAAGTCTTGTGTTGAGTCAACTCATAGAAGCTATCATCGATTTCCTCCAAAGATTCAAATCTGTGTGATCGTATTCTCAAGGATGCTTCATAATCTCCTTGAATATACTTGACGTTTCGATGTTTTAATTTCTCAGTGATTGTTTTCCCATACGATGAATTTCCAATGAGTTTATTGGTTGTGGCTATCAACTCTTGGTCAGGATCTTTGTCACCAGCTCTTCTAGCATTTGAGACAGATTCTCCAAATGACTGGAAAACTCTTCTAGGGGTGTATTCTATGAGTTGATATATTTTGGTTATAATCAACCCATGATTAAGATACCATTTTGCTAAAGTGGTGAGTAGTAAAATTTTTTGTCCAAACATACTCCCCACCAAAGTTCGTTGTTCTTGAGGTAGCATTCCTTCCTTTTCAGCAAATTCTTTCATACTTTCACTAAGATGATTTCTATTCAAAGATGTATTCTTGAAAATGGGACTCATTTCTGAAAACTTTTCGTATAAGTTTTCAGGAACAGATATATCGCATTCAATGAAACCATATATCTCCCCTTTTATAATCTGCTGAATAATCTCATCCTCAGTGGCAAAGGAATTGGAAGGATAAAACTCTTCGTTGAAGATACTAATAAAGTTCTTAATCTCGGTGTTATCCTCAATCATCTTGTCCCATTCACACTCCCAGATTCTTACTAAACGATATCCAAGTTCTTTAACATATTCTTCCTTCTTTATCGTTTCCTCCAGAACTTCACTCATGGGTCGATTCTTATATGGATGTATACTTATTCCTTTGGTCTTGTTACAGTTATGTCCATGCCAGAAACATCCATGAAATTGAAACACTGTATTCGATTCTTCACAATATCCATCAACAGGAAGATTATGTTGTCCAATTCTAAATTCTTTATCATTGTTTTCATGTAAGATTTGAATATTGTCCTTCCAAGTTAAAAATTGTAACCATCCATGAGCAGCCTTGCTATTTTTTCGAGGATGAGTGTATGCAAATCCATTTTCGAATCGCCTTATTCTAGGGTTTCCGGTAGGCATTTTTTGCATCATACTCCACAAATATAATGCATTTGCATCAACTCCTAGAATAAGTTCACAAAGTTTGGATTCCTTTCCAAACTTTCTTTCTCGAATCAGTGTTTTCTTCGACTCATGAAGTCTGTGAAAAACAATGCTAGGTCCACCTACGATATTGTCTTTGATGGTAAAGTAAATATCTTTATCGTTTTCCTTGATCAGACAGACAGGTTGACAAGTTTTGAAATGATGTGATGAGATTGTCTGATGATGAGAACTCATAGGATGAGGAGGTGAATCTGAAAGTTTCAACATCCATTTTACTGCCAATCCAGGACGTGAAATGGCGTCTTTCAACATATCGATTCCCATGGTTCTGTAAACTTCTTTTTGTTTTTCTACAGCTTCAACAAATGGTACTACATCGAGATTGTTGTACCATACTAGAAAATCTTTTAACGTTTTCATCTTCTCTTGTTTCCAAATGTTTAAACAGATTTCATAATCAGCATCAGAAATATGTTCATCTCTCAAAGAACTGTAAAAGCATTCTTTAGGTGGTAGAAACGGTTGTTTCAACTTCTCAAGATCATCCATATATTCATAAGGATAGAATCCTTTTTGTTGAGAGCATTTGAAAGCTTTGAGATACTTTGCATAGGAAAATCCTGGAGCAATGAAGTTGGAAATATCCAAGAATTTGAATCTTCTTGATTGAATACAGCTCATCTTGTTTGTTCTTTTCACTACAAAATCAAAATCTTCATCTTCTGTGTCTTGAAGAAAACGAAGTAGAGGTCCTTTCATCACATTCAGGTCGTAGTTTTGTGAATTAAATCCTAGAATCGGAATACATGAGATGAATTTGTCGAAACGTTCAAATAAATGACGAAATCCCTCTCTTGAATGGTATACTCGAGGATTGGAAAATTTGCAGGATTTAAATCTTTTTTCAACTTTTCCTTGCTTTTCAGCTTTTGCCTTCATCAACTGTCTAATGTAGTAAAGTTTTTCTTCAAGGATATCCTGGGCTTCATCAGCAATTTGGAAAATATACTGAACAAAAAAAGATATACAAGAATCAGTATCTCCCTCACTTACAAAACACTTTGGATCCTTAAATCCATGTACATTTGAACAAACTGATATACTCATCAATTCGTGTCTCGATGTGAATCTAACCGAATTGGAATTTGGTGGAAGGTCGGATTTTGGAAGATAACACTCGATATCATAGATGATTAAAAAAGGATAATAAGTATCTTCCTCAGCCACGGATATTCCTATCTCTCGTTTCAGTTGTTCGAAAATTGTAGGTGTTGCCTTAAACTTTCCTCCTTCGAAGATGAAGTTTGTTACTGTTTCTTGACTACATTTATGTCTCTTGAAATTTCCTCTTTTTGTAAAGCTCACTTCACAGGAAGGACAACTAAACCCTTTAGTATAAGCATTAACATCCTTGATGAAACTGAAATGAGAGTTCTGCAAATCGAGGAAGAGTTCCTTTCCCTCTTCTTGGGTCGATGTCCAGATGACTGTTGAGGTTTCATCAGCATTCAGAGATAATACGGTTATACGGATGTCAAAACATTTCTCAAGAGAAATTAAGTCTCCTAACTCAATTCCAGGAAAATTCTTCATCAGATCTTTGGAGGATGAGGAAGAAGAAGAAATGTGTTTCGAGTACTTTTGAAATAGCATCTTCACAAGTTGCTGTTTTGGTCTTTGTCTGGTGCAACTACATCGCTTTGAACACTCACACATCTCCTTCAATGCTAAACATCTGAAGAAACAGAGATTGTCTGTGTAAGGAGTGCAGCTCATAGTGATTACATGTCGATTGTTAAGAATGTGAGTCGGAAGATCTGAAGCCACTCCTATTTGCCCCATTCCAATCAATTTATAGAAATAGAATGAAATATTGGTAATTACATTCAATTTCCAAGCTGTATTCGGGCGTTCTCGAATCGCTATAGCAGCAAGATCTTGTCTTGTCAATTCTTCAAAGAAATTCTGTAGTTCCTGTCTTGTTGTAATCAGTTTTGCTTTTTTGAAAATTGTAGCATTATTCGATGAAGCATGAAAATATCTTAATTCTCCTGAGGCTTTATGTTCAAGAATGCATCCCACACTACAATTTAACTTAGCTCTTGTTTGTAACCCATTCCAAGTTGTCAACATATCGTTCCATATTCTTTCCGAATGGATTGGAGTTGGAAGTTCTGCTTGAGGAATATTTCCATTCCATAAATTTACGTTTAACGTTTCAACAACTCTTCCTCGTTGTCTTTTTGTTTTCATAGCATTCCAATATCTTCTTATTAACTCATCCCATGCCTCATCATCATTAACAGGAATGATATCCTGATTAACTTGTTCTCTTTCATTTTCGATAGGAACGATGGGCTCGACTCTATCATTAATACCAACTAAATTGTCATCATCAGCGTCCACTTCATTTTCGTTTCTTTCGATTTGTTTTGTAGCTTGATCAGATAAATATCTATTTTCTTCGATTTCATTTGTATTTTCTTCTTCTGATACATCTGATTCATCGGATTCATCATCAGCAAGATTTCGAGTAATAGGAGTTACTGTTATCTTAGATCGACTAGGATCTCCTCTTCCAATTTGAGTTGAAGCAGAACGAAATGAAGAATGATGAGAAACATTCTTTACTTTTTCGAAAATGAAAGGGGGATTGGAAACTTGTATAATAATCGAGGCATCATCATCATCATCATATTCGTGATATTGTTCCGAAGATTCATTAGTTGATGTTGTAAACGATTCTGAACTTTCATTCGATTGGAGATGAATGTGTTTAACATGTCTTTTGAGGATTGATTTTTTGTTAAATGAAGTCGAACATTCTAAGCAGATATATTTATTAGCTGAAACGGATGATGCACTTCTTTCCCTACTTCTGCTTCTTTCTCTATTATCAATTGAAGTAGAAGGAGTAGAATTTTCCGATGAAATTAAATTATGCTCTCGTGAAAGCTTGAACATCTTTGAGGAAAATTTCCAGCTGCCAAGAATTAAAAATCTCATTTTACTATTCTCTCTACATTTATTCATTCATTAAAAATTTTTTCCACCAATTATTGTAAATCAACTTACCTCATCAGATTTGCTCCAGTCTCCTTCTGAATGAGAAGATGCCGGATACATTTCCTTGTTGTATTCAAATTTCGGAGATATATAATCCGGTGAAACAGAGATAATCCAAAGTTCTGAGAGAAGATTATACATAGATATCCAAATTGTAGAATTAATCCAAACTTTTGTGAGATATATATTCCAGTTAGTTCGGAGAAATATAATCCAGTGAAACAGAGATAATCCAAAGTTCTGAGAGAAGATTATACGTAGATATCCAAATTGTAGAATTAATCCAAACTTTTGTGAGAAATATAATCCAGTTAGTTCGGAGATATATAATCCAAAGTTCTGAGAGAAGATTATACGTAGATATCCAAATTGTAGAATTAATCCAAACTTTTGTGAGATATATAATCCAGTTAGTTCGGAGAAATATAATCCAAAGTTCTGAGAGAAGATTATACGTAGATATCCAAATTGTAGAATTAATCCAAACTTTTGTGAGATATATAATCCAGTTAGGTATAGAAATAGTTCGAAGTTCTGAGAATTTCATGTATAATAACTCCAGGAAAAAAAAGTCTCGATAATGGTGAGCCCATCAAACTTGGTTGTATTTATACTAGTCAAGTTCAAGGAGGTGGAACCCGGACAAAAGCTATAAACCACTTCTAATCCATCTTGTCTCACTCAACTTTCGCGAAAATTGAATTTCGCGAAAGTGAATTTCGCGAAATTGGATTTCGCGAAATTACACATTATATATATATTATATAGTCAACTTTCGCGAAATTGAATTTTGCAAAAAGTGAATTTCGCGAAATTGGATTTCACGAAATGATATATTATATAGTCAACTTTCGCGAAATTGAGTTTCGCGAAAGTGAATTTCGCGAAATTGGATTTCGCGAAATTACACATTATATATATATTATATAGTCAACTTTCGCGAAATTGAATTTCGCGAAATTGGATTTCGCGAAATTATACATTATATATATTATATAGTCAACTTTCGCGAAATTGAGTTTCGCGAAAGTGAATTTCGCGAAATTGGATTTCGCGAAATTACACATTATATATATTATATAGTCAACTTTCGCGAAAGTGAATTTCGCGAAATCCAATTTCGCGAAATTACACATATATATTATATAGTTAACTTTCGCGAAATTGAATTTCGCGAAAGTGAATTTCGCGAAATTGGATTTCGCGAAATTACACATTATATATATTATATAGTCAACTTTCGCGAAATTGATTTTCGCGATTTTCAATTTCGCGAAAAGTCTTCTGATATTATGGATGATGCAGCTAAATTTATCAAAACTCATTAATCATTTGATGAGGAGAATTGTATATAACCAGCAGAATTTTACTAAAACGATATCAGTTCTTCATTCAAAATCAGAGAATTAACACACTACACAACTATGGAGGATAATACTCAATCTGGAGTGATAAAACCTGGATCGAATAGTTCAGTGAAGATGTCGAAAAAGAAAATTTCACCTGTAACTCTTTCTAACACGACTCCTCCAACGAAGAAGAAGAAATCCAACCAAATCGAAACGAATTTGGAGCAAAGGGCAAAAGATGTAGCAGACAAGTTAAGAACATTAAGTAAGGAAACTTTAATGGAAGCAAAATCACTGCAGAAAATGACAGACCTTTCAGTAGGATTGATTATGGAGGTGACAAAAACGGAAGAAGCTCATTCGATCCATGGAGCGTGCTGTATCATTCACTTCAACTATGTGGAAAATGGGATTAGTAAATCTACTGCTGTATTTGCTCCAAAACGATTTCTAGATGAATCGCTGTCTTATCCAAGTATTATGGTATATCTTGGATTAAAACCTAAGAGTAATGGACAGGGAAGTTACCATGACTTAAGACGAGTAACAGAAGGAACCTCAACTCCCTTGGAGATGAAACGCACTCTAGCCAATCTGAGAATGAAGAGACTTGAAAAACTTATACAACTTTTCAAGACTCGTCATCTCAAGGAGTTCAAAGCACCATCTATTTTCTACTATCTCAATGTTGGAACAAGTGAATACAAAGATGCTGAAGGCAAGGTGAATGTGGTACCAACTGTAGCATTTTCAACCAAAGTTGATGGAGAGGAAGTTCAAGGAACTTTAACGATGCCTTCGAGATGTGCCCTTTCGTTGAAAGAAAATTATCCGGGTATCATTATATACAAGGGACTAGTAACATCTCACAATACTCGCGAATACTACGATGTAGTAGTCATGGGACATGAAGAAGCAAGCAGATTTTACGAGAGTTCGGCACAATGCAAAAAGGATCCTGCTATCATAAATATTTCCGATGACGATGAGTGATTGATGAACAACTCGATACAAACTTCGTTTTAAAGAATGTACATGAACATTTTCTTATATATATATTGAATGTTTCATTTATACTATATTATCTTTATTGTGTCCTATCTACTTGAACGTTTTCATATATTTCAAGTTAAACATAAACTATTTTATTTTTATTGAAACAAAATGATGATGGAAATAATGAATAATACATATAAATATATCTTTTAAAGTGAATAATTTTGTAATAAAACTGTTCTTTCATTCAACATATTAATTTCTCCAACAAATTTCAATCTTACATATATACAAAAAACCGAAAATAAATTTCTTAAAATTCTTAACCATTCAAGAGCTTCAACATTACAAAAACATCAAATCTTCAAAAAATAACTTTGAACATAAATACTTTCTCATATATATTCAATGTTTCAAATATATAACAATCTCCGGAAAATCAACCCCTCGGTGTCCCAGATATTAACCCCCTCACTCATCCGGTAATCTCTCGCTCTCCTCGATAATCCGCGAGATCCACTCCGGAAAACCAACCAGCCCTCGATGTCCCAGATATTCACCCCCCACTAATCCACCGATAATCCGCGACGATTCGGCCGACTAATCCGCAACGATTCCCCCGACTAATCCCGCGATAATCCACGTTTAATCGGATGACTCATCCCCCACTAATCGGATGACTCATCCACAGATAATCCGCCGATTACGCCAGGAGCGGATCCATACCCCCTCGAATTCAACCCCCTACTCTACACCACAATTTCCCCCCAAACCCCAACATCTCATTCAACTCCACGCAATTCAATCTACACCCCTAGCCAATTTAATTCGCAACCCCCTTTTTCTATCCCCCCGCTGGATCCGTCACTTTTTTGTGTAGATCTGCTCTCTACATACTACTTATAGATAGAGAGTTTTAGCAACTGGTGAGGGAAAGAGAGGCTCCTCAGCAGGCAGAAGAGAAAGCGCCTAAGCAAGCCCTTGGAAAAGAGACTGAGTCATTGAAGCTGTTCTCTTTTATATATGTCTGGCATGTGAGACGGCTAGTTTGTAGAAGTAGATTGAGCGTTTAGGTTCAATGCTTTATGTCAGGCGTGCAAAGATATATTGTTTGTGTAAGTTTTCAGCTGGTGTATGTGCTGTAGACATGTAGGGTGAAGCCGGTGACTTACTCCTGGTATTTAGGTCATGTCTGACAGAGAATGGTAGATCTGTATAAGTGTAATCATCGGATTAGTATCAAGTGGTTTTATGGTAGTGGCTGGTAGATTTAGTTGTTTGTACATCCCTTTGGCGGTTTATCCAGCTGGTGTTAACAAAATTTCTATGATTGATTCTTCCAACTTTGAAGTTTCTAATTTGCTTTTGACATTGTCTAATTATTGGATCTTTTGATGTCTTTGGGCGTCTTACTGCTTGTATGTATTATATGCCTATATAGAAGTCTGGTTGCATTTTCTTTTGGTATGTTGTTCTCATAATATTTTCATACAACAGCTTATAAAATTTAATGTCTGGTCACATCTAATAAATCAGGATCTACTCCTTGGCTGTTAATTATAATTATCCAAAAATTTCTATTCACTCCCTAAGCTCGTTTAGGATTTAGGTAGGAAAGCTAAAGGAAACTATGTTATGAGGTAATATACAATTCTATTGCATTGCCATAATTCTAAGTTAGTCTCTTAAGCAGATAGGTAAGTAAGTTAGTAAACAGATAGGTAGGCCGATAGGTAGGTAAGTGAGTAAATTGTTAGGTAGGTATTGTTCTTGTTGTTTCTGAGAACAGTGCTGAAATAATCACAGCTACAATACAAGAGTCAGTACTGTGTTACTACAAATGTTAAAATGTTACTAAGTTACAACGTTACTAGGTTACAATGTTACTAAGTTACAATGTTACTAGGTTACAATGTTACTAAGTTACTATGTTGCTAGGTTACAATGTTAAAAGGTTACTATGTTACTAGGTTACAATGTTACTAAGTTACTATGTTGCTAGGTTACAATGTTACTAAGTTACAACGTTGCTAGGTTACAATGTTACTAAGTTACAACGTTACTAGGTTACTATGTTACTAGGTTACGATGTTACTAGGTTACAATGTTACTAGGTTACAGTGTTACTAAGTTACTATGTTGCTAGGTTACAATGTTAAAAGGTTACTATGTTACTAGGTTACAATGTTAAAAGGTTACTATGTTACTAGGTTACCATGTTACTAGGTTACGATGTTACTAAGTTACTATGTTGCTAGGTTACAATGTTACTAAGTTACAACGTTACTAGGTTACAATGTTACTAAGTTACAACGTTACTAGGTTACTATGTTACTAGGTTACGATGTTACTAGGTTACAATGTTACTAGGTTACTATGTTACTAGGTTACAGTGTTACTAGGTTACAATGTTACTAGGTTACAGTAGTAGTATGTAGAGAGCAGATCTACACACGTTTGCACTTAAAGTGAGATTTTGGGTACATTTTAGCCCGAGAACCTCGGAGAATGGTGTTGTCTGATGGAAAGTTTGGGGGGGTAGGTGTGTGAGTGTTGGGAGCTAAGGTTATGAAGTTTGAGAGGAATTGTGGGAAGGATGCGGTGCTGGTCGAGAGGAATTGTGGGAAGGATGACGTGAAGAGGGCGATGGTTTCGGGTTTCGATGCGATGGGTTTGGGGTTCGGGTGTCGACGAGTTGAGCGATCGACCGTCGAATGGTTGGGGTTGGGTTGGCGACCGGTGGGGTGAACGGTGTTATGTCGTTTCAGTTGAATGAACGCTGATGTTGGACGAGTTCGGGCGTGTCTATTCGTGGAATCGGTTAAGTCTCCCTTCGTTATAAAACTCTTTAAAGATGAGTAATAAGAAAGGGGAAAGTCGAATGATTTATTCATTATGAAAAATTTCGTTCAACTAGAAGGAATATAAAAATATATAAAATTATGGAAACTATTCATAAGGATAATTCTAAAGTTTACAAATCTTGTGAAGAAGAAAAAGATAATACAGATGGATTAGTTGAAGATGCTGTATTATTACATAAACATTTTGATAACATCACTAAATCTACATCAAAACCGCTTCGACAAAGTTTGCTTCAATTTTTTGGACCGGTTTTAATATTACTTGCAATAACTGTAGCTTCATCTTTGATTGAATATTTTTTTATTTGGATTACAGGAGAAAAGATGAATGCTACTGTGAACTATGTAGAAGTATTTTTTCAAAATCTTATGAATAATGAAAGTGTGATTTTTGAAAACATCTCCTCATCATTATAATTAGTTGAAATGAAAACTTCAATGTTAGTAATTATCAAAACATGGAGAAAGACGGACTACAATCAATTGATGTGAGGTTACATTCTCCTTTCACATCTATGATAACAGGACCAACAGGATCAGGAAAAACTCAACTCGTTAAACGGTTGATTGAACAATCTCAATTAATATCTACCCCTTCTCCAATCGAAATTATATATTGCTATGGAATATGGCAGGAAGCTTTTGAGGATATGAAAGGAGTGGAATTTCATGAAGGATTGAAAGATCCGAGTACTTTTCCCAAAGATGGAGAAAATAGATGGATGATCATTGATGATCTAATGGAGGAATTATCATCAAATATCAAGATGGCTAACAATTTGTATACTCGAGAAAGTCACCATCTAAATATTAGTATTTTTACTATTACACAAAACTTATTCTTTGGTAAACTTAGAACAATTTCGTTGAATAGTCACTATTTTTTTATAGGAAAAAACCCCAGGGATTCTACATCAATCACATTTTTAGGAAAACAAGTTTTTCCTGGACAAGTTAAATATTTTCAGGAATCCTACCGAGATGCAACATCTTCACCATATTCCTTCATGAGACTGGACCTCCGACAAGAAACCGATGATACAATGAGAATTATGGGAAATTTCCCTCCTGTTGACTCTACGCCTATGATTATTTATAAGCCTAATTAAGCAATCGATTTTGATTGGTATTCCATAATTAAATAAAACAAGTATATATTCCAAGTTCTCTTTAAATATTCACCATACTACTTCTGTATCTTCCTCTGAGTGATTACTATAACATCACTAAAATTATCACATAGATATGGCTGAAACAAAAAGAATTCAACGAAATTTACTAACTTTATTAACTCTAGTTGGTGATTCTATTTCTTCTCAACATTCAATTATTAAAAATGCTAAAACGGATTTAATTTTAGCAATTATTGATTGTGTGAAATTACTCATTAAAAGAAAAGAACGACTAACTGATGCTCAGTATAAAGCTTTGAGTCGACAAAGTACGAACATCGCTCGACTGATTAGTCCTAAAACATCGAATTTGGAAAAGAAACAACTTTTGCAAAAAGGAGGGTTTTTATCGGCTTTACTAGGTCCGATCGCGGGTGCTATACTTCCAGGATTAGTTGAACCATTGCTCGGAGGATTGTTTAAACCACGAAAAAGAAGATAATTAAGTTATCATGGATAATTCTCCACTTTCTAAGAGAATGAAAAAAAACAGAGTAATTCTGCAAATACTGAACAGTCTTACAGATAAACTTGCAAGTTCTGCTTTACCTCATATGAAAGAAGAAGTAATTAGAACATTACTTGAAATTGTTAAAAATATTATATATGGGAATGTACCTTTAACGAAAAATCAATACCATTCTCTGAGTCAACATAAAAAGGAGTTGATGAATATTATCGATGAAAACAAACCTCTTAAATATAAACGAAAGATTTTGCAAAACGGAAGAGGATTATTGAAACGGATTATAAAGCCATCCCTCAACTTGTATTAATCATTCACCAGGAAGATGAGCTTTCCTAAGTACACAAAAAAATTTTTTTTGGTTTCTGAAGACGAGTACAAAAGAAACCAATTTAAAAGTCAACAGGATTCAAAAATTATCAACGATGGCTATAGTTCGTCACTTCGTTTTAATCCAATAGAAAATCCAAAAGTAAGTAAGGTTAAGGAGACCAGAGATAGGATGCGTCAAATTAATAACGATAACACTATTTCAGACTATAACAAAGTTAATTTGTATGCAGCTGAACTTCAAAAATTTTTAGATGAAATGAAATCAATTCGGAGTTATCCAATTCAACAGTCTCCGACTATTCGAAAACCGATTTCAATGATGTCACAAACACCTTCAGCACCTCAAAATTCAAAAGAAACTCTAAAGAAAGACACACCTGAATTACCCGAAGATAATTCGTCTCATGACTCTACAGTTTTAAAAGAATCGCCAAAAAAAGAAGACACATTATCACCACCGAAGTTAAACGAAGAAGAACCATCGTCAAAATCTTCTAGATCTTATTCCATTTCTTCAATAGTTGAAGACTTCGGTTCGAAACAAGATCAAACTAAAGCGAAAAAACTTCTGGAAAAATTGGAAAAGTCTGGAAATTATGATTCTTTAACCGGGAAAATAACAGGATCTACAGGAGAGATTAAACCTGAGAACTTACGAAATCTTCTTGAAAGAAAGTTTCGTGTTAAAGATAGATCAATTGTATCTTCTCCCTTTTCTCCAAGTTCATTTGAGAAACAATTTAACCTATTTGAAAAAATTATCAAGGAGTCGAACTCGAATTTATCAAATAAATCAAAATCCAACTCGAATAGATCGTCTTCACGAAAACCTTATGTAGGAACAAGAGGAAAATGGACGACTTACTAAATGAATTCTATTATACCCCGGATCTAACATCTTCATTAGGTGGAGCACGAAAACTGATTGAAGCACTTCGGAGAAAAGAAAGCGAACAAGAAGTTAGAGATTGGTTAAGTGGTGAAGATGCTTATACGTTACACAAACAAATAAAAACGAAATTTAGAAGAAGACCTACAATTGTTGCAGGAGTTGGTGAACAATTACAGGCTGATTTAATGGATGTTAGATCTCATCGAGCTGAAAATGATGGAATTACATTTTTACTTACATTGATTGATGTTTTTTCAAGAAAAGCATGGGTAGAACCTCTTGTTAACAAATCAGGTATATTGGTAGCAAAAGTCTTAAAAAAGTATTGGATGGAACTAATTATAGAGTTTTTCAAACAGACAAAGGAAAAGAGTTTAATAATCGAGATGTCAAAAAAGTTTTGAAAGAAAATAAAGTAAAATGGTTTACATCTGAGAATGAGACAATTAAAGCTTCCATCATAGAACGATTCAACAAAACATTACGGATGAAGATGTATAGATTCATGACATATTCGGATGAACGAAGATATATTGATGTTTTACCACAAATGGTAAAAGCATATAACAATACTATTCACACAACATTAGGAATAAAACCGAATGATGTAAATTATGAAAATCAAGAAAGAATCTGGAATAGGATTTATGAAAATGGAGAATATAGTTCTGACAGTACTCCCAAATTCAATATTGATGATGACGTTCGTATTAGTAAAGCTAGAACAGCTTTCGAAAGAGGTTTCACAATAAATTGGACGGTTGAAGTTTTTCAAATTACAGAAGTACTTGATTTTGAAAGACCGATTATCTATAAATTACGTGATTTGGCAAACGAACCGGTTGATGGAACTTTTTATGAAGATGAACTACAGAAAGTAAAAAAACCCACATTTTTTCGAATCGAGAAAATTCTTAAATCTCGGAAACGAGGAAGAACAAAGGAAATACTCGTTAAATGGATGGGATATCCTGATTCATTCAATAGCTGGGTCAATGAAAGAGATTTTGTTAAATAAAAGAGGATGATAAGGAATTGAACTTCATTGAAAGAATTGAAAATGTCGGAGTTCGTAACTCTTCCTTCTGATGCTAGTTTTAGTGACTTTCCTAAAAATACTAATTCAAACTTTACAGTTAGACTAGCCAGATATGTAGATTTTACAGAAGGACAATGGGAAGTTGCTCTAAAAGATATATCGTTTTTAAATAATTGGCCAAATGTAGTAGAAGGGATAATAAGCATCACAAAAGCGGAACTTAATGGGAGATTTCGTCGTTTCGACATAAAAATTGGAAATGGAAGATACGAAGATATAGATGAAGTAATTCAACGAGCTCATGATGTTCTAAAATCCTTCAATTTCCATCCAACTATAGAATTCGAATACGACAAAATATCCAACAAATCTATGTTGTATGTAAGAGATTCGAGTGTTCAGGTTTCGTTTTCACAAGATTTCGCAAATATCTTAGGATTAGATCCGAAGATAACTTATAATGTGGGAAAACACGGAAACATCACATCTCCGGATATCAACTATGGATTTACATCATTATACGTATATTCATCAATTGTAAGTAACAGACTCGTTGGAGATGCAAATGTACGATTGTTACGAGTTGTCCCAGTAAGTGGAAAGAAGTTCTCTCGAGTTTATACAGAATTCAGTCAAGCGCATTACGTTGAAGTAGATAAAATTTCTACTGATGTGATAGAGACCCTTATAACAAGTGATGATGGAGAAAAAGTACCATTTGATGGAGGGAAGGTTATACTAACGGTTCATTTCAGAAAGAAACAATGAATTCCATATTAATTCCATATACTCCAGAAGACTCAAAAAACTTTTACATTCAATATTACACGTCTAATCAAACAGGAAATGGCGGATTGACACCATATAAAGGAAAAAGAGTGATGGGAAATGGACGACTATCAGGAATATTTAAAAAATTAGCAAAAGCTGTTGCGCCTCTAGCAAAAAAAACGGCTATCTCATTAGGGAAAAAAGGGTTAGATGCCGCATCCAATTATCTTAATAACATGGTAGAGAGACCAAAAGAAGAAGAAGAAGAAACAGATGAAGTAGTAATTCCAAGAGTTAGAAAACCTGGGAAAAGAAAATTAAATAACCGTAGCAAACCTGCAAAACGACGGAAAAAAGCCACTCCAAATATTTTTTAAAATTTGAAATGTTTTATATATTATTATCTCAATATTTTTAGTTCATTTCATTGACATACATCAATAGTGAAAGATGAGTTCTGGAGAGATTGGTTCAACAGGTTTAAAAATAACGGGTTCTCCTTTTACGATAAACGAAAGTTTGGGTATATTTGATGTTCCGGGCACACATAGTTCGGTGGAGCACGGATATTATAGTGAATTAGGTCCGTCACGACTCAGTGAATATGGACCAATTGAAATTGAAATACCTGGAGATGTAGATCACTATATCGATTTAAGTAATTCATATTTGCAAATCGAAGGAAAAGTAGTCAAGGACGATGGTTCCAATTTAGACAATACTGTTGGTAACGTAAATGTTGTACCAGGGGATGCGTTTTTTCATTCGCTAATCAAAACAGCAACATTCAAAATTAATGGATCCGTTGTTGAACATTCAAGTGATTATCCTATGAGATCGTTCATAGAAACCCTTCTCAATAATAGCAGAGAAGCAAAACAATACCAATTAAAAGCAGAAGGATGGTTTCAAGATGATAATCTTGCAAAAGATAGTGCGGATTTCGATAATACTGCGTCTACAGCAAGAAAGAATCTTATTAGAGGATCAAACACATTTGAGTTTTTTGGACGACTCCATCTTAGCATTTTTCAACAGGAAAGATATCTCATTCCAGGATTGAATTGTAAATTAGAACTAGACCGAAGTAAACCAAGTTATTGTCTGATGGCAACAGGAGCTGCTCCTGGAGGAGGGGGAAAAGTAAAGTTGACGAAATGTGTACTTCATCTTCGAAAATTAAAAATCAACCAAACAATTCAGCTTTTACATAACGAAAAACTACTCAATGGTGTTAATGCAAAGTATCCTCTTTCTCGGGTATACACCAGATCTTATAATGTGAATACTGGATTAACCCATACTCAAATTAAAATTGCTGATAACACACTTAGACCAAATTTAATACTTGTTTCACTTTCATCACACGATGGAGAAAATGGATCATACAATCGTAATCCTTTCAAATTTGGTCATTACGATGTGAGTCATGTAGAACTACAAATTGATGGACTACCTTTTGGAAAACGATATACTCCAAATTTTGAAAATAGAATGTATACTCGACCATATGTACAACTTCTAAATGCAATGGGAAAAGATCTTTCTTCTGAAGGAAGTGGAATTGGACTGACTGAATATGAAACTGGACTTGCAATATACGCTTTCGATTTGACAGGAGATCTCTCATCCGAAGGTTTTCATTTAATGAGACATGTTTCACTAACAATCGATATCGGTTTTCGGACTGCAACACCAGAAAATGTCTATCTTAATACATATATACAAAAAGATGGAATGATGGAAATCGCTTCTGACTTTAGTGTTCGACTCAGTGGTGGAAGCATATTCTAAGGATGAATACAGCAAATATTTTCGATGTTCTTTCCCAAGATCACATGACTAATAATCATTTTTTTGCTGTCTGTGCAAGAAATGAATTTAAAGAACAATTTTTATCGAATGAAGGAATATATATTTTTAACACACACTATTCTTATCAACCAGGAGAACACTGGATAGGAGTTATTCGAACAAAATCCGAAATTAATTATTTCGATTCAACAGGACGAGATCCTTCAACATATCCAGATGTCGCTCAAATCTTAAAACTTTCTGGAATAAAGTTAATTAAATGGAATGATGTTCTACTCCAAGGATTTCTTTCAACAACATGTGGAGATTACTGTCTTCTCTTTGCAATATTTTGGAGCAGAGGATTTTCAATAGAAGATTTTCTAACAGTTATGCTAAAAATTTCTGAAACAGATACACGAGATCATGTAGTTCGAAAAACTATACTAGATAGATATGATTGGAATGGAAAAATTAGTAAAAGTCTTAATAACGAAGAAAATGAAGGTGTTGACAATGTACATATTCAAGGAACTTCCCAAATTGTTAAATTACGAGAAGAACTGACATAAATTTTTTCTATATTTTACAATTGAATATACATATATACTTTATATCGAAATAAACTTGGTGACAAATACAACCGAATATTATTTACTTTTTTTATATAAGTTTTATATATTGATATACTCACGCTGAGTTGGAGCTATCCTCAAAATAATCCACATATTAATCCATGTATGCCCCTTTACTAGTTCATCATCTTCATCTATTTACTGGTCGAGAGACTGTTATGGAATGGTTAAGCCAAACCAAACAGGAGAATTCCATAGGTAAACCTAGGAAAACAATCAGGTCAAATGCCAAGGCGCTTGTCCACACAACAGCCTGAACACAGCGACACTCAACGAACTTAATCGCGAGTAGCCGGCTAACAGAATTCTAGCTGAAGCATACAAGCCTTATGGTATCAACGCTCGATCGACCCAAATTCTCAAGTCTGTATATAAGTAGGCATCAAGAGATGGTTAAGGAGGCAGAATATTCCATCAGTTCATGCAACGCTTATATAATGAATTGAAGAATGATGGGTGTGTCCAAAGGAATTAATGAGGTGAAAATAGTAAACAGATTTTCGCGAAATTGAATTTCGCGAAAGTTGACTATATAATATATAATGTGAAATTTCGCGAAATCCAATTTCGCGAAATTCAATTTCGCGAAAGTTGACTATATAATATATATGATGTGAAATTTCGCGAAATCCAATTTCGCGAAATTCACTTTCGCGAAATTCAATTTCGCGAAAGTTGACTATATAATATATATGATGTGAAATTTCGCGAAATCCAATTTTGCGAAAGTTGACTATATAACATATATGATGTAAAATTTCGCTAAATCCATTTTCGCGAAATTCGCTTTCGCGAAATTCAATTTCGCGAAAGTTGACTATATAATATATATAATGTGAAATTTCGCGAAAGTTGACTATATAATATATATAATGTGAAATTTCGCGAAATCCAATTTCGCGAAAGTTGACTATATAATATATATGTGTAATTTCGCGAAATTCATTTTCGCGAAATTGTAAGCATAGAGGAATGTTTTGTAATCTATTTATAAATTTTCATTAAACTCACTCAAGCGTTTTACAGACGTTCAACTATATAAAGCAATCGAGAACAAATCATTATTATCATAACACTCTTCATAAGCTAACAGAATTCTGAGAAGGGTAAAATGTCAGAATGGAAATGTACAGATAGTTGTCTTCAAATTTGGGCTACACCATGGGAATATTGTACACACGGACTACTTTCCTGTACATGTGGATATGTATATGATGGATTAGCACAATGTGTACATTGGTAAGTACATTTTGAAATTTTAAATTCTAAAGTTTTATATGAATATATAATTATTCATTTTATATACATCATCTTTTCTCAATTTTCAATGAATTTTCAAAAAAAATTAAACAGGTATCAAGAAGATGGTAAGGAAACTGATGAAAAAAACAACTCGAAAGAAACAAACTCTCAAAATAGTGAAACGGAGTTGCAATTGGATTTACCATTGGATTATCCTATAGATGGATTACCTTCCTGTAAATGTGGACAAGACGTATGCGATGGCTTAGCTCAATGTATATTTTGGTAAGTAGATTTTGAGAATTTTAAATCCAAAGATATATAGTTATCCATTTATTTCATCCTTTCTCAATCCTCATTGTTTTATATATTTAAACAATAATGATGCAAAACAAAAAGAAGTTGATGAGAAAAGCGAGTCAAGCATCACATACTTCTATCTCGATAAGAAAGAATTACAATATTCTGAAGTGACAAGCTCTTCAACTCCACAGAAAACTGGCAATTAGTATTTATAAGAAAGAATTTTTTTTTTTTTTTTGAATGAATATATATGCAAATCAATAGAATCTTTAGAAATAAAATCTTCATCTCCAAAGATGGAGAATTTATATTTTATTGTATATTTTAAGATACTATTATTAAAATAAAATCAATACAATATTCACATATCATTTTTATTGTGGAATAAAAATTTAGAAAAGCATGAAAATTAGATTACAACTTTAGCAGCAGCATGTGATTATGATAAAAAATTTCGACATCCTGTAATTTGTCTACAGAAAAACTTTCATTTCCATACTCTCTTTCTTTATTACTTGGATTATATAATCTTAAGGCTCTTGGTATGAATAAGATATCAGTTATATTTTCCTTAAGATTTTCAGATGATGTCTGAGTTGTCATTCTGCTCACTGGAATAGTGGTAACGTCCGTAGTTGCAATGTTGGTAGGAATTGTGGAAATGTGTGTAGTTCTGATGGTGGATCTTTCTACAGAAAAACTTTCATTTCCATATTCTCTTTCTTCATTATTCGGATTATATAATCTTGAGGTTGTTGGTACAAATGGGATATTAGTTATATTTTCCTTAAGATTTTCAGATGATGGAAGAGTTGTGATTCCACTTGCTAGAATGATGGTATCGAGTGTAGTTGTGGTGGTAGTAGGAATTGTACTAGCGAGTGTAGTTGTGGTGGTGGTAGGAATTCTGGATGTGTGTGTAGTTCTGATGGTGGATCGAGTAGTGGAAGTATTAATTGGTGCTGTAAATCTACCATTATTTTCTTCGAAATGTGGATGATGACAAACAAACTTAATAGGCAATACTCTCCTTCCACAAAACCTTGAACGAGCTGAGTTGCCTACACAATATCTCGCTAACCGTGAAGATGGATTAGCCCATTGAACAAGTCGTTCAGTAATTCCCAACCTTTGAATAATTTCATAACTAGCTATACCATAAGTACAATCCGAGGGGTCATGTTCTAATTGAATTATATTTCGTAAAAATTCACCGTTAACCGAAAAAAATCCAAAACTAATAAATAGTATTGGAGAAATTTGAATTATATCATCTAGTTTTCTATAAAGACTCTTCATGTCTTCTCAAAAGATTTTTTTCATTATGAATAAATCATTCGACTTTCCCCTTTCTTATTACTCATCTTTAAAGAGTTTTATAACGAAGGGAGATTTAACCGATTCCACGAATAGACACGCCTGAACTCGTCCAACATCAGCGTTCATTCAACCGAAATGACATAACACCGTTCACCCCACCGGTCGCCAACCCAACCCCAACCATTCGACGATCGATCGCTCAACTCGTCGACACCCGAACCCCAAACCCATCGCATCGAAACCCGAAACCATCGCCCTCTTCACGTCATCCTTCCCACAATTCCTCTCGACCAGCACCGCATCCTTCCCACAATTCCTCTCAAACTTCATAACCTTAGCTCCCAACACTCACACACCTACCCCCCCAAACTTTCCATCAGGCAACACCATTCTCCGAGGTTCTCGGGCTAAAATGTACCCAAAATCTCACTTTAAGTGCAAACGTGTGTAGATCTGCTCTCTACATACTACTTACAGTGTTACTAAGTTACTATGTTGCTAGGTTACAATGTTAAAAGGTCACTATGTTACTAGGTTACGATGTTACTAGGTTACAATGTTACTATGTTACTAGGTTACAATGTTAAAAGGTTACTATTTTACTAGGTTACGATGTTACTAGGTTACAATGTTACTAGGTTACTGCTAATTTTCTTAATAGCCAAATGGTGTTATAGTTGAAAAACCTGGCAACACAAATTGTATTTTAACCACCAGTAGAAGCAGCAGTACCCAAAACAGTTGCAAAAATTAATACTTGTATAGTAGTCAAAGAAATCTTAGCTAAGCTTGTTAGCAGTTGTCCTATCATGTGTGAGAACAAGAAAGTGTTCAACTCTCATTGGCTTCTCCAGCCTTTTAAAGCAGAATTTTAAATCTTTCACTAAGAGTTGATTAGTGTATTTATTAGCTACATAGGACAGCTGTCCTTGACCCACAGTTGTCTATATACTACTGTCCTGTTAGGACTCTTTACGAATAAAATTACTAAAATAATCTCATGTAATTTTCATCATAGGCTTAGATTGTTTTGTGAGATAAGATAATATTTTATTAGAGTGTTAAGCTGATTATAAGAATCTGTATTTGTTTGCGTACTGCTTGAAAGGGTATATGGCATCGTTCCTTAGTTATTTAAATGAAATCGCTGAAATTTGATATGGAAATGTCACCATCCATATCTACAAAGAAATATTACAAGTAGTCATGTGACCTTATGACACAAGGAAGGTCATCAACTCAAAAAAGAAGAAATATATAAACACCTCTCTGAGATGTGAAAGTTTTGTTGTGTACTGTTAAAGTGCATGTTTATTGATTGCTCAGCTGTTTTACATACGAACAGTGCAAGGTAATGTACAGACAGCATATGAACGGTGCACAGACAGTATAAAGATAGTGTACAGTCAGCATATAGATAGTGTAAAAACAGTGTACAGACAGCGTACAGACAGCGTACAGACAGTGTACAGACAGTG
The DNA here is from genome assembly GCF_963576615.1 of Watersipora subatra. Lineage (NCBI taxonomy): Eukaryota > Metazoa > Bryozoa > Gymnolaemata > Cheilostomatida > Watersiporidae > Watersipora > Watersipora subatra. The sequence continues at coordinate 23,240,404 of NC_088709.1, forward strand.
TACAGGCAGCGTACCATTAGCGTAAAACCACATGCAGACAGTACACAAAAAGCAGCATACAAACAGCATTCAGACAAAGTACAAACAGTGTTCAAACAGCATACTAACAGCGTACACACAGCGTACAAACAGCGTAAGATCACATACAGGAAGTACGCACAAAGCAGCATACAAATAGCTTATAGACAATGTATATATAGTGTACACACAGCATAAAACTGGTACTGACAGCAAATGGAGTACCGATAAATCTACTATAAACCAAAAAATTCTGTTTCCCAAACATAGAAAGATTTCTGTAAAGCTGTTTTGAGTTCGCTTTAAATTAGCGATGCATAATATAAAATTTAGTTACAGTAGAAGGAAAGTCCCGAATAAAGAATAATGATTATAACAATGATATATACAAGCAGTATTTAGCATAGCATGTATTTATTATTGCTCGCTGGGCTGTTTTTGCGCTTACAGGACTACAACAAAAGTTGAAAATTACCTCAAAAACAGGACATTATCAAGCTTGGTAAAAATTACAACCATTGTTATAAGACGCTAGCTGGCTGATGTGAAAGAATACGCAAGACTTTGGTTTTAGATGATCAGCTGACAAATTGTTGAGACTAGTTTCTGCCTTCCTGCCGTCTTTATACCTCTACATTCTTCTCGTTTGCCTAAATGGTTACCTATCTTGACCTCTGTTGCAGATTGACACTACTGTTTTTCATTTAGCACATGGTGGAACACATTCTCTTCACTTTATATGATGTCTACTTGTTCCCTCATATAAAACACTGTATAACTAAAACTATAGTTTCTTTACAACATTTTTGTTTACTTAGCCATCCATCCTTTGTATTTCTTTATTTATTTTATACATTTGATCAATATCTTATTTATTTTATATATTTTGTGAATTTATTTATATATTATAATTATTTTACTTATTCAACCTATTTTATTAAATTGATCTGTGTTATTTATTTTATATATCTTTATGTTAGTTGGAGAATGTTCTAGAACCTAGCCTTCAAGCAAACCTATAAATGCGCAACACGAATGAGTTTTTTACGCTCACATGCGAGTCCTAGGGCCTCAAACCAGCAATGTTTATAGACCTTTGTTCTCCCTCTCTCAACAAACCTAATGTATAGAGTGGAAATAGAACAAGCCTCGGGTTATAGAAGAATGTCTCAAACTATTCACACAATAAAAGCATAAATCCTATTGCCATCAGTAAAGTTTTGCTAATTTATCTGGTGTTCAATTATAAACGTGTGTTGGCAGTGGAGTTCAAGGTAATCCAGTAACATGAGTAGATAAGAAATGATAAACAGCTGTCTAATTACAAGCGTGAGTACGTTCATTCATGAGCTGACAAACTTATCATTGATTCAAGGCTGCTTCAACTATTATTGCAGACCAATCAGAATTCTGGTAAGTTTTCAATAGGAACTAACAGTATTACAAATCAGCAAGTAGCAATCACAAATTAACAGGCTTACAAATCAGCAAGTAGCAACCACAAACTAACAGGGTGATAAATCAGCAAGTAGCAACCACAAACTAACAGGGTGATAAATCAGCAAGTAGCAGCCACAAACTAACAGGGTTACATATCAGTAATTAGCGATCATTAGCTGGCAATTATGGATTGCATACAGAATACAATACGTATTTGTTACCGATTGTGTCAACACTACATGACTATTATTCTTGTCTCCTTGTTGAGTTAAGTTAAGGAGAAGTTAGAAACTGAAGGTTTGTTTAGCTGACAACAACCGCAAGTGACACCGCAGTAGGCATGAGTTAGTTCATGCATTACATTGCACAAACTTCAAACATTTTTACTAAAAGACCTGCATTAATTATAATTGCTGGTATTCTAGAATATCGTATTAGTATAAACAAACTATTTTATATAAAGTTAATCCATTAATTAATTTATTCTACTTTCATGTTTTATCGAAACGATTATAAATCAACCATTTGTATTTTTAATTGAGAACTCTGATTGTGTCAGCCTGTTTTTTCAAATAGTTAGCCTAGACAGTTTTAACTCTCACATACTACAAAACATGCATTCAACTTTGTTAACAGTTTTGTTAAGAAAATCGATCCTGATTTCAAATTTCTTTAGCACAAAAAAACTCATTTTCATACTGTTAGGAATCATCAACAGCCCAACTTTTGAAAGTAAATTAATACGATTTCTGTATAAAATGTTTTTAAATAATCAGTGAATGCTTCATAAAGTTTTCCTTCAAGTAGACTCTGGGTAACATGGGAGTTGTCACACATTTTATACCATGGTCCACTTTACTCAATCCAAAGTTTCTGCGACTTAAGATAGAACAGAAAATCAGAAACTATCTATAAATCTTAAATCTATATATATAAATGTCAATGTTCATCTTTCCGTCTGTACATCCATCTGTCCAGCTGTGGCGTTAATTAAAGGCTGACGTGCAACAAAGTTCACATTACAGTTGTTTGGTATCAAAAGATTCACCATGTCTTACTCTGCTGTGTTGTAGGTGCAAAATATGTGGAAATGTGATTACAAGCTCCTAAAGCTCAAGATCAAATTACGACTAGACGATTAGGCCAAGTCGAAACAAAACTGTAAAGTAGCGAGCATCTATATTTGATACGGGGTCTTTGGTAAAACCCGAGGTGTTTGTCATAAACTAGTGCTACGAGAAGTTTTATATTGAGCCTTTTATTGGCCTTTCAATTTACGTGAGAACATCATGTGAACAAAAAATAATCAAATGTAATGACAAGGTCAGAGAAATAAACTGATTCCAATTTACGGCGGCTTTTCGTTTTTGGGCTTTCAAGAGCTTGTAATCCCATTTCCACATATTTTGCACCTACAACACAGCAGAGTAAGACACGGTGAATTTTTTGATACCAAATAACTGTAATGTGAATTTTGTTGCAAGTCAACCTTTAAAGTTTTAAAAATGGAAAATCCACTGGAAACTGGATTTGAACTCACAACTTCCAGTTCTGCTGAACACTAATTTTCCAATACACTACACTGTTCAACTTGCTATACCAGGGAATAAATTTGGCGCATACATGGAATACATGCCAATCTTTTATGGCTTCACGTTAAACACTGCAGGTAGCATGATATGTAAAGCAGTACTAAAAGAAAAATCCATGAAGCCTTACCAGAAGAAAAATACAGGCCCATAAGTGAAGAAAAATGCTTAAACTCATATAACCAGCAAGACTATTGCAATCAGTACAAATCTGTAACAGACACTGCAGCCGGTACGGTATAAATTACACAGAAATGATCACAGTAACATAATAGCACAGTTTACAGAAATAAACAAACACCTTGATTTAAAAGTTAGAATGGCAAATTTTGGTATTGAATATGTCGATTAAAAGTGAATTTTCTGAACGAAAACTTTTTGCATTACCCGTGCAACGTTGGGCATCCATCTAGTTCTAGTATATACCGTAGGTAATAATGCTTAGTTGAACAGATTCTCATAAATGTATTTGTACAAGGTAATGAGATGCAAGTTAGTCAGATCCTTGATACTGGTGTCTGCAGACAAATTCATCATCGTAGTTCAAAAAAGATAAAGCACACCTGGCATCATGGGCTATTTTAAGGTGCCCTTTGTAAACTTGTAGACTGGTGATACAGAGATATGCTGCTGCAAAAGACAACGACATCATTAGACACTTTTTAGCCATTAAGGAATAGCTGGAGGTATTCTACTTAACAGCTTTTAGCCTGCAATCCATTGTAGTGTGCTTGATGACCATGACTTTGTGAAATCACACAGCTCTGAAATTCTCATTGTCCATGAGTTATTTGGAAACCTGCATGAACAGACAACTCTTATTTTGATTTAATTGTATCACTAGACATGTGGCTTCTGAAAGGTCTGTTGCTGGCTCTTAGGGGGCTGTTGACCCCCTCCTTTGAGTACCATTGTGGTAACATTAGTAGATAACTCCCTAAAATCTAAACTATTAATCTCTGCTACAGGGATAGAGTCAATGACTATAGTGTTAAAGGTGTCCCGATGTGCCCTTACCCTTCCTCACAAAAGCCTCTAAGCTACCAGCTGATAGTGAAGCTTATGAATGCCACAGGCATCATAATTTGGAAAAGATTAAAGGATTCTTTGTTGGATATCAGCTTACTCCAGCGCCTGAGAGGTTTTATATCGTCAACACTGTGTTAGTTATTGCTTTGGCAATTATGTTCCCATTTTTGGCTGTTAGCGGGCTATAAATATAGATAGCAGGTTTATTATCAAGCGAACAACTTACCCTGTTCTATTACATTCATACAGTACATGAACCTGCACAAAAAACTCAAGTAAGGTATGTAAACCATCATTACCAGTTGTTTTTGTATCCTGTTTTTCCCTTTAAAAAAAAATTGACATTTGCTAATTTTGAAGCTCTAGATTTTGATGATAAAATGTTGATATGAAAACTACTAGCTGGTTTATAAAAAATTTCAGTCTAATAGCTTTTTCAACTGTGGCAGTAGGTAAGTTCAAAGTAATAAATCCAGTACTGGCATCACACATTTTGATTTCTCTGGATAACAAACTTGCGAGTTTATGTTAAATTCAGGTCAAGAAAGTTACAGAAAACAATAACTTATTTATGCTGTCTAGAATGCTCAGTCTGAGAACTGTAGTCGTGGGTAATATAACATCACCTTCTTCACATGTATATAAGCTCATAGTCTGAGGACCGTAGTGATAGGTAATATAACATGATCTTCATTACATGTATATAAGCTCATAGTCTGAGAACTGCAGTGATAGGTAATATAACATGATCTTCGTTACATGTATATAAGCTCATAGCCTGAGGACTGTAGCGATAGGTAATATAACATGATCTTCATTGCATGTATATAAGCTCATAACCTGTGGACTGCAGTGATAGGTAATATAACATGATCTTCATTACATGTATATAAGCTCATAGTCTGAGAACTGTAGTAATAGGTAATATAACATGATCTTCATTACTTGTATATAAGCTCATAGCCTGAGGACTGCAGTGATAGGTAATATAACATGACCTTCATTACATGTATATAAGCTCATAGTCTGAGGACTGCACTGATAGGTAATATAACATGATCTTCATTACATGTATATAAGCTCATAGTCTGAGAACTGTAGTAATAGGTAATATAACATGATCTTCATTACTTGTATATAAGCTCATAGCCTGAGGACTGCAGTGATAGGTAATATAACATGACCTTCATTACATGTATATAAGCTCATAGTCTGAGGACTGCACTGATAGGTAATATAACATGATCTTCATTACATGTATATAAGCTCATAGTCTGAGAACTGTAGTAATAGGTAATATAACATGACCCTTGATATCTACCTACCTAACATACTTGTAGACTACCCAAAAACAATCATTTAAATTTTGGCTGATTTTGGCTAGGATGGATGGCGTGGAGCTATTGAAACATAGTCGTGATCTTTCGAAGTAAGTAATTACTGAGGGTTCTATACATAAATTATTTTTATATTGGTCTGTCTAAAGCTTACAATCACAATCTACAATCATATTATATAGACTAAGGCTTAAACGAGCTTATGGTTGAGTCACCAACTTGCCCTGATATAAAGCATGCATTCAATATATCTCATTATCATGAACCATAGTCTACCTGAGAATAATTGCTAAATTGTGTAAAGGACTTGAAAGTTTTTCATTTCTTTTATTAGCTTATCATCTTTTCTACAGACATTTAATTATTTGGAACAAGTAAGTATAAGTAGATATGAATTTTATCATTACCGGTCAATGCAGTTCAAAACAAATTAGATCAGGAGACAAAAGATAAAATAAAATAAAGAATGAGAAATGAAAATTATCGTATTGAAAAAAAGCTCCTTTTGCATAGCGCCGTTCTATAACGTGGATTGGCATGGTGTCGGTGTTTGGAATAAGGTGTTGTGGTTTTCCTGAGGCAGTAGGAATGTAATGGATGATCAGGTAAATTGGAGATACGATCTGGGTATTTTAGACACCAAATATCTACGAAAGCAAATATCGATGTTACGATCAGTCTAAATGCTGATGAGTTAGCTCATCGACATTTAGACTCTGATGGTAACTTCAAGATCAGGCAGCATAACCCTAAAGCCTAATTTTTGAAAGCGCTCCAATTTTATTTTATTGGTTTTCAATACAAAAGAATACCAGTTTGAAGCAGCATACGACAAAATATATGCTTAATACATAAAATAGATGAAAAGAGTTCTAGAAGTTGTATGACCTGTGCCCGCAGTGTAAACCATAACCAATAAAATGTTATTGAAATGTTTGTGCAGAGTAGGATCAACACCCAATAGTGGGAAGTGTGAATATAAACTGTCTAAGATGACATTTTATGTCATGTAAAACTGCTGATAACATAACAGAAAGATTAATCAGTGCAAACTCATCACCCTATTGCTCCGGTGCAGCCTTTTTGACATCCATGTAGTTCATGGATCGCATTTTAGGCTTCAAGGGCTGCCCATCGGAAATTTGCTATTAAGAGTTTTTAATGAGTCTTCATTGACTACTATCTGTCTTCAAACAAATATTTGGGGCGTATGAAACCTTTACACGTGTTTGTTTATAGAAACATAGACAATATCAGCTAAATGGATACAGTAGATTAAGAGAGTTCTAGGAATTGTATGCGTGCACTCTCCTGCACATCGTGCCTAGGGTCTCTATACTCACATCATCCGAAGCAATGATGACGTGCACTATGCGGTATCTAGATTGGTATGTCTATGATCTTTGTAACATTCTTTTCAAAGTGCATCAGCAAACCTTTGAAATCATCCTGATCTGACATACCATTTATTTTTAGCGGCGTATCGAAATATCACAAACTAATCTGACATATTAATCTAACGATAAAATCTACTCGCACATTCGGATCACCAGCAGCGAAGCATTGAAACTTGAAAGGCTCTGTTAAACATTGCTTATTTATTCAATATTCCAGTTACAAAAACAATGTGTTATTATACTACAACAACCATTATAGCAGACTACTGCATTCGACTATCCACTACAATACATATACAAATGCGTATGTGCGCCATTCAACCAGTCAGCCGTAACGCGATGCAACAGGCTTCAAGATATTTTCACATTTTTCTGCTACATATTAAGGTAACTAATAAATTTGTGGTGCTCCATTGTGCTCCTCTTTCTTGCTCAGTGCAGTCAAACTTTTTTATTGAGTGAAGGGTAAACTATGCTCCAACTAAGATCGCTGCATCTATTCGGAGATACTCAGCAGAGGTATCTATCCTGACTAAATTAATTATCTTTTCTATTAGTCCTACTGATTTCACTCTATAGCCACTTAATGAAGACGTTGCGCTATCAGTTAATGAAATTATAACCTGTAGTAAGAGGCTGAACTTTTCGTCGTTTTTCTATAACGTTTCGATTAATCATGTTAGTTTGATTATCTCGGCTGAGACTTTCTCAAGCCCAAACTTGTCTCAGGTATAAGAGTCTCGTAAACGATTTGCTTTCTTACCTAAAGGCAGCAGCAAAATGAAGTTATTTATAACTAATATAGCTAATTCCATAAGAGGCATCAGTAGCGAAGGGTCAAGAGTGTTTACACGTGGTTTAACTCTAGTGCTCGGGTATTCATACGCTCTGTAATACTAATAAAGATCTACAAAGAATTTATGTAAGTCTTTTGTCGAATGTATATTTCGTATTTTCAGGAGTAGCTCGTTTAGTTCTCCCAAAGATCGAATAGAGAATGCAGGCAGCTGGTTACACAAAAACAAAAGGAAGCCTGCCATGCACTTTGCTAGCCTTGGTACATATGGCAACAGCTGCCAACCTGAGATTTACGGATCTAACTGGAGTTTAAACAGAAGAAGCTCATGCTCTGCTCAACAGGCTACTAGTTTGCTAGGACCATCTCTAGAAAGAAACTCTCTTATTGGACCAAAGGATCCGAGATATGAACGAGCGATAGATCTTGTTCCCGATGAACATGGAAATATAAAACACAGATGCGACAGCGGAACGTGTCAGCGGGTATTCATTAGAGTTAGCGGTCAAATGTTTGAGACGCAACTGGGAACACTCAATAGATTTCCCAACACGTTACTAGGAAATCCAGCGAAACGAGAACGGTATTGGAGTCCAGACAATAAATGCTATGAATTCAGTAAACATTCTCCTACCTTCAACTACGTTCTCTATTATTACCAAAGCGGAGGCAAACTCATCTGTCCGGATGATATTCCAGAGGATATATTTCTCGATGAAGTTGCATTTTATGAACTGGGACAGGAAGTTGTGGACAACTACAAGGTGAGAGCAGGGTTTCTTCCGGAACCGGATCTGGTTCTACCAGAAACCATATGGAAGCGGAAAATCTGGTTATTGCTGGAATACCCAACAAGCAGTACAAAATCTCGAGTGATAGGAGTTGTATCTCTTGCAATTATTATTCTCTCCATAGTAAATTTCTGCCTAGAAAGCATTCCAGCCTTTGAGAAAACGGTATGCGTGAACGTGACTGACTCTCAGTATTTTGATGACTATGGTAAAGAGGTCTGGCAGGAAGTACAAAGCTACTCCAGTCCTTTCTTTATCATAGAATGCATGTGCGCGCTGTGGTTCACCATAGAGGTCATTTTAAGGTTTCTTACTTGTCCATATAAGAAAAGATTCGTGTTTAATTTGATGAACATATTTGACATAGCCGCGGTTATTCCATTTTATGTAATCACAGCTGTAATCATGGTAACAGGCACTTGTGATCACACCAAAGAATCAAGCATATCCATCGTGTTTCTCAGAATAATGAGACTGTTTAGAGCATTCAGAATCTTCAAATTGACGAAACATTCCCGAGGTATGCAGATTCTTGGCTTGACAATCAAGGAGAGTTTAAAGGAGTTGTCTCTCTTTGCTATTTTCCTTGGAATAGCCGTCATCTTCTTTTCCGCCTCCATATATTACGCTGATCTATTTGACACACGCTCGGAGAATATTACAAGCATACCGGATGCATTCTGGTGGGCGATAGTCACCATGTGTACAGTGGGGTAAGTCTCTGAACGTACATTCGGTAGGTTAAGTTTTCTGCTTATACAAGGAGTAGAGTATGTTTTCAGTACTCTATACTCTGTAGCTTCACATATATCTAGACACTCAAATATAGATTTTTTTATTTTATTTCTATAATTAGGAATAATATCATACAGGGTAAGTACTCTTTATACTTACCCAATAAGGTAAGTTCTCTATGTACTTATTCAATAAGTAAGTCTTCTTATGTAATAATTTAAGTATGTTTTATATTTACTCACTAAAGTAAGTCATCTTTATACTTGCTCTATAAAATAAGTCATCTTTATACTTACTCTATAAGGTAAGTCATCTTTATACTTACTCTATAAGGTAAGTCATCTTTATACTTACTCTATAAGGTAAGTCATCTTTATACTTACTCTATATGGTAAGTCATCTTTATACTTACTCTATAAGGCAAGTCATCTTTATACTTACTCTGTAAGGTAAGTCATCTTTATACTTACTCTATAAAGTAAGTCTTTTTTATACTTACTCTATAAGGTAAGTTTTATTACTTGCTCAATAAAGAAATTGGCATTCATGTTAATATAGTAGGGCAAGTCTTCATCGTTGTAATACAGTGGCGTAGGTCTAATGGTCTACTCAATGGTAATTTTTGTGCAAATAAGCTTAGGATGATAAGTGCCTTGCACATACACACATTATGGTGACATTATACATGTACTGTTAACCAAGTCTCTAACGTACACACAGCAAGTGTATGACTCATATGTGTACACGTAGGGGAGGTAAGCTTCTTGCATATACACTTGGTAATACTAGTATTTTGTACGATTGTACAGCAAAGTTTTTTATCTGCAATACATTCAGTATTCTATATTATTATTTTATTATTTTTATTATTTTATATTATGTAAATTCTCAACCGAATCTTTTGTATGCAACAGATCAATTGCTATGCTCTGCTGTCTGTTAGCAAACTTGAAGAAAAATTAAAAATTTATTGTTCATGAGTGATAATGTACTAAAGCTCCCTACTAAACTTTCTGAAAAAACGAAAAAAAAAGAAAAAGAAAAAACTAAAAAAAGAAAAAACTAAAAAAAGAAAAACCTAAACATAAAAATTGAGGAATCACTAAAATTATGTTTAACACCATTCCCAAAAGGCTAGGTTAAGGACATGCATAAGTATCTCGATATTTTAAACTGTTTAATATATGAACATGAAAAAACGTATAACAAACATACATGCATCTACATGTACAGTAGGTCGACTTAGCACGAAGGAGTGCAACTCCCCATTTCAAGTTATCATGTGAAAAACAGGATTAGTTTCCTGGTCATCACTAACTCCTGCAATAAGGAAATACACTGAAATTTTATATTAGATATGTAAAATGTAGTCTTTGCTATAGAAAAAGCTTTTCATGGTCTAAACTTGAAAGTTGTGCAAACTTTGGAGAAAAACTACTGTAAAACCTCTAATTTTACAACCCTTCTTCTATAGTGGCGGTCAATTGGAGGTGGTTTTCAAATAGAGGTGGCGTTCAAGTAGAGATGGCGTTCAAACAGAGGTTTCACTGTAACTATAGAATGCAAGTTTTGAGCCTGAGATGAAAAACTAGAAGGTTTAAAAACAACCATCATCAAAGTGCCTCAAAAATCTCCTATTTTATCAATTAAACTTTCAAGTATCGATATTAGTCTTATCTTTGTCAAACAGTAAAAATAGCTCGGCACACGTATTTGCGCCAAGCAATAGAGTGTTAACTCTGCAGGTACAAAAGCTCTAGTACATGAAATATTATGCAGCGGTGCACAGTTATAAAGTTGAAATTTCTCAGGGGCTATTACACTTAACCACATTTGCACAAATATTTTCATACCGTGTGACTGATCAATATGTGGAAGCATATTTAAATTTTGATGAAAAGTCAAAAATACTCTTATGCAGTGAAAGCTGAGTTTGACAACACGAGCACGCTGTATTCTTTTACGCTGTGGCAGTATCGTGAAAACAACTCGCATAAGCGTAACCAATGATGAGAGAGAAAGGTGATGACTTTGATGCCTTTGCCTATGTCTTACTCTTGGAAAGCTCATAAAATTAGTGAGGAATTCAGAGACTGTGGGAGATAATGAGATAATTGCTTATGAATGAATTGACCTGGGAGGCAGCTTATAGGGTTTCCTTTTTTACAATGAATTGAAATTGCGCCAAATATGTAACAGCGATTAAACTGCTGGTATGTTCACATCTATTATGTTTGATTGTCAAGTAAATGTGGTGATCTATGGAGGCAAGACTAATTATTTAAATTATGTTACTAAGAAAGCAGTTGAAAGGGCGCTGAAAGCATGGGTAGATTAGATTCCTTACTATTATATTGATGACTGCTTGAGCAAATGTGAATGAGAAGCAGTGGATAATCAAGCTGTTTTCCACCAATCAACTAGTAGAATAAGGTGTTTTCCACCAATCAACTAGTAGAATAGGATACAACTGCTGCTAGCAATCACGGCTACATCATTATGGGTGCCATATACAAAGTAATTATGATAGCATCTTAAGATCAAATAAAGGAAAGCGGGGTGGGGGGGGGGTGATTGAAGAAATAAGCTTTGAGTATTGTCAATAACAGGGCTAACAAAGTTTTAAAAACATTAGCATTAATTTGAATTGGCAAAATGAAAAAACTTGTGGTCATTGATGTTACTTAAAAGCAGGTAGCTTGTGCCCTTGCTGCAAATTTGCCTTCAGGTTTTACTCACCCGATCACAAAGATAATACAATTTTTTTGTAACTATCTTTCACTGTTTTTGACAGCACACTAACAATGCTTGTCAAGCATTCAAATCTTGCCAAAGTTCCTATTTTCATACGATCAATTTAATACCATTATCTAGATAGTAAAAAATTAACTGGTTTAACAACGGTTTCTAATTATAATCATGAGTTCGAATCCTATACAATGCAATATTTTTTCCAACCTTCAACCATGGCTTCAAAGAGATAAGCAGATGAGTCATCTTTAACTATTGTAAAGAAAATAAATCAAGAAAATTTAAAAGTTGTCCCATCTTATAGGAGATAACTCCAAAATTATTAATCTGAGTTGCCCGATGGGAGTTGCAACAACAAACAAGGCCATGGCAATAAATAGCTTCACAAAACATTTACTATAATGAGCAGCATTATAAACTCTTGCAGTGTTTAAAACATGAGAGAAAAAATACTGCCGAATCTCTTGATAAAAATCTCTGCGAGTCTTGAACTCGGATCCTTTTGCTGAATATGTTCTATCACTATTAGTTAGACCTAAATCTAACATTTCTCTGTTTCCCTAAAATACAAGCTAATGAAATCATTTATAGTCATTCACTCTATAGCTTAGCTGTTTGCGCTAACATTTTCTAACGCACCATAAAAAGTAAAAATACACTCTTATTATTTGCGTATTCAGCTGCAAACATTTCTTACAGCTCTAATAAACATTTTTAGTCAGTTTCATTACTATAATTCTTACTTAGACAAATTAGGAAACACCTAAGACTTTCAAATCAATAAATTGTGGATACTTTTCTGGTTACTAAAAAGGCGGATAAGGAAAAGGCAACCTTTTTTTAAAGGCTTTGGATTAATAATGGAGACAAACTGTGACTTGATTCGTATTCATATACATTTGGGGTGTATCATTGCTCACATGGTAGGTATTATGTGGTTTGTACAATTTAAGATACTTTTTATAAAATATGTTTGAAACTCTCTTTGTATACAAACTTTGGCAATTTGAAACAGCTACATTAAGTTGGTAACAGTTTCTAGTTGCTTTGGGGTAATGACTGGAGTGAGACATTAGTCATTACCTTATTCTAAGGAATTACCTTACCTTACCTCATTACCTTATTTTAAGAAATTAATGATCTTAAAATTACCTTAACAACAACTTCCACTGTAAAAATTAGAAATCCAAAATTTTATTTGAAATTATGTAGTGTTAAACTTTTTTTTCATTGTGCTGGTGAAATAATTTATAAATTTAAAAAATAATGAAAAGCCACATATTCCCCCAATGATTTGCATTGTTCTGTATTAGCTATGAGTAGTTTGTCTGAAACTGTATTAAAATGTTTTTTCATGTAAAATTGTTACTAATGATTGATAATGCAGCATCGTAGTTTTGCAAACAAAAATGTGAGATCTGAGGCGTCATGTGAGCTGGTCTACTATAACAAGTAAGTGTCATTTATACTTATATAAATGAGGTAAGTGCCTTTTCTGCTTATGCAATAAAGAAAATTTTATCTAAATACATAACAACTGTTGTCTCCTTAATACAGGCGCAACCAAGCAAGTTTTCTCTATACTTACTCAATGAGGTAAGTTTCTATTACATTTAGGCCATAAGGTAAGTTTTCATTACACTTTGACAATAAGGTAAGTCATCTTTATACTTACTCAAAAAGGCAAGTCTTCTCTAGAATTACTCAATAAGGTAAGTTTTCTTTATACTCATATAACAGGGTAAGTCTTTATACTTTTATAGTAAGGTAAGTATCTTTTCTGCTTATGCAATAGAGTAAATTTTATTTTTATTCACAGTGTTAGTTTTTATTAGCTGTAGCAATGATAAAATCCTACTTACATGTACATAAACTTACATAAAAAAGTGTATCTAAAATACAACTCCATGACAAGTTCTAGTTTTTCTTGATGACACCTCTATGAAAGTGTAGTATTTAAGGTAGCAACCCTTTCAGTCCTATATGATTCTATCTGGCACTTGATTGGATGCTTTCAGCAGACTAGTGAACAGAGTAGTAAATATGTACAGATTACGTTAGGCGTCAGTAGAATCTTCAACTTTTACACAATTACGATTAGGCATATGATTTTTGCCAATATTATAATAAAAAAAGGAAAATAAGCTTGGAGATTTTTTAACAGATGGAATATTCTTATATATGTATATACACTGTTGCTATTGAAGTAATATTAATATTACTGCCCGGAGCTGGCAAGGAAGACAAATCCCATTGCCAATAAGAGTTGACTTCTTGCGCCATGAAACAATCAAGTTGCCTCACAGACTTTAAAAAAGCCAATGTGCTGACACCAGAGTGCTCAAATTACAAATGTGATGAGCTTTGCATCACGTAAATACAGTATATAAAGATATATATACTTATATACGTATCTTTATATATAAATCATGTACAGTATATATATAAATAACCACAGCATTGATCATCTTAAAAGAATTTTTGGTATTAATTCAGAATTCTTTCAACTTTTGGTTAAATTCTCTAAGAACTATTGTAGGAATTTTTAAAGTTATATACTTACGTACATGAATTCCTATACATTACACAATATTGTCACTTATTAGAATACATTTTCGAGTGTATTATGGTGTATCATTGCTGTGTCTGTTTGTTTATCATAACACCACTGTCTGTAGATTGCATTTTATGTGTACAAAGCTCACACATTCTTGTTGTGACTATTTTTGTGTGTCTAGGTTAGACAGTGATTTGAGCTGACGTTAATGTTTTCATAAATAATTGTATTATTGATTGAAAGAAATATTGTCAGAAATCTGACAGACAAAGTTCTTTGTTTGAAGCATTTTACAGTCATCTAGCAAGTCTCTGTGGTTAACTCTATGTTCTCTCTTTGGCATCATAGGAATAATGACAAAGAGAGAATGATAATAATAATAATACTAATAATAATAATAATAATAATAAAAAGAGGTGGGAGTGACCATGTCTTTTGAGACTACACAAAAGACGGCCATCTTAGGAACAGCTCACATTTTGAGGAAGGTCCTCTCTTAGTGGAATTAAGGAAGATGTTGGATCCTTTGGCCTTGTGTTAAGACCCGGACTCAACATGGACTACAACCAGTCACCTACCACCACACGACTGTGAAGAAAAACTTTTGTAACAATAATAATAATAATAATGCTATCATAACAAGACAATCTACTTCTAAACTACTTGGCTTTATCATCAGCGACCCTTTATCATGGCTAGACTACATCTCAAATAAAATATCATCTAACCTACATTTATTTTATAACATTTGTCACTTTATAAACTTTGATACAACCAGACTATATTACTATAATTTTATTCATTCCTATCTCATATATGACCTACCTGTGTTCTACCCTGCAACACCTGTAAAATACACCAACACACTATTTATGTTACAAAAAGAACTTTGCGACTCAAATGCAAAGACCTAAACATACCCCATAAAAACCATCGGTTACCATCTACCAACTTACTACTGGTGTTCTTCCCTTACCTAAGCTATGAAATTACCTTACCTGCCTCACTGCTCACTCAATACTCCACAGTAATTGCCCTAAATATCTCAGCTATAGCGTTAAAACCGCAAACAATGATCACAAACCAGGACCACATTTAAATTACCTAGTGCCATAAACCACAGCAAACTCAACAGTAACCTGCTAAATTCATTTAATAACCTCTGCACTCATTTAAGAACTCTTCCTCTGCAATCTTTTAAAACAAAACTCAAACTACACCTACTATTCTCTAACTAATAATACCATTCACCATATAGTCTTCCCTGTTTTAACATTTTTATATTATACGTTGTTTTCGTCACTAAAAATTTGTTGTCATAGATATGCGTGACTATTTTCACAGAGATTTTATTTGTACACTTTTTGTTTAAACAATACTCACATCAATCTTCAAGCTTGCTTTTTACATATTTTATGCTTTCAGCTCTAACATTATTATATTAGTTAGACCATTCATTAGTTTTTTTTATTTTGTACTCTGCTTTTTAGTTAGTTTACTTGCTGTGGTACCTCTTGAAAAAGATATTGTAAAATATGACCATTGATTACTACAATAAAGATTGCTCAACTGTATCATATAGATAGTCATGGTTTACCAGCGCATCTGAGCTGTATACAGCATCTCCACTATGATGAAGCTTATTTTAATGCTATGCATCCACCACTATATAGCCTGTCTTGACAAACTGTTATTTTTGCGGAGTTGTCCCTCCGCTGAGCGGGCGAGCAAACCAACAGTTGTTTTGCGCCCCTGCTCGACGGTGGGACAGCTCCGCGAAAGCAACAGTTTGTCAAAACAGGCTAACCACCATAATGTGATTAAAACCTACTGATTTTAGATTTAATGTTCAATTGTCAAATATCGGTGTGCGTGTTTGAAAAGCTGCTAGCATCTGACAAACTGTTAAAATCACCATAGTTTGATTTTTAGAAAGTCTGACTTATGCGGTCTTCTTCATCTTCAAAACTAGTAAGTTTTGTTTGTAGATATGGTGACAAGGTACCGAGTGGAATTCTCGGTAAACTGGTTGGATCTATCTGTGTCGTGTCAGGGGTGATCACAATAGCTCTGCTAGTACCTGTTGTCGTGTCCAACTTTTCTACCTACTATAGCCATGAACCTTCTAAGACGACTAGGATTTGTATTGTCAACTCGAAAGGAAACGTTAGAACAGAGATTGTTGACAATGAGCAAGCTCATACTCAGCAACACAGCTCTTCAACTAAAAATGGCTGCACTATTAGTTAGAAATGTATCATCAGTATCTACATATGATTAACAGGTTTTTGATGTTGTGAAGAGCAACTTCAAGTATGAAATACAATTGGTAGCTGGGTGTCCTATTATCCCCAGCTAAAACTCAACAAAATTTAGCCAATGCATTTTATGACTAAATATAACCTTTTTAAGAAACTTTGAAAAATTTCGCAATTTCCATGTGTTGAGCAAAAGGTTTAATAGTTTGGTCTGTTCAGGTCTGTGAGATTTTTACTTATAACTAGTGGATATGAGAACAAAACTAGTTTCTATACACCAAACAAATAAAATACATGTGTTGCACGCTGTGGCTGAAACAAAAGGTCATATTACAAGGTTTTCGTGATGGTTCTAAAAGTGCAATGAGCTGACAAATTAGCCCTAGAGAAAATCCTACATGTAAGTGAATTATGGTCAGTTCAGTGCATAGCAGCTCTTTTGGTTAAGCAAGTATTGCTTACACATTTTAGTACTGAGGAAATGGAGGTAAAGTACCTAGTAGCACTTCGTGTATTTTTTTCTACTTAAACAGCTAGTGAGGTCATGTGTTACACGCATCTGCATTATGCTACACATACATCCACATTCTGGGGTACACATAGTGAAACGAATGACAAAATTAATTGGGAGTTGCTTACTTCCTTCTATCTATAACTAATCATTGTGGGCGGAATTATGGACTCGAATGCATTCCTGAATGGTCAGTCGTCATAGCTGGCGGCGGGAACGCTTTCATACTTATGAGCCAGCCAGAATTATTAATGGAAGCTTGAGAATTAGTAGTAATTTTTTCATTTTGGACGGCTTAACTTTTGTATTGCTTGGAGCACCGCTTTTTGAGTAAACAGAGGTAGTATTCTACGTTTGTGAGTATTAATGGTAACATATAAATGATTATAATAAAAAGTTCAAACCTATCGCAGCATGTTCGTATTTCAACGTATTGAATAAACTCCGTACGTATGCTTATCGAAGTGGTGCAATATTGTATCTAAACTGCTTTTTCAACAAATAACTAGTTTTTTAGCATATGTCTATTTCAAAAGTTTTTTTGGTATATGGAATACACTTCTAAGGACTTGTAACCCTTAAAATGTTTATTGAAATAAATACTGAAAAAATCTGACAAGCAGAACAATAGGCCTATTGTTTTTGGGTAAGTAAAAGGGGAGTAAAAGGCTATCTCATATTTTTCTTTTTTACATTTAGATCAGATTGTTCTCACTGAGAGCCTCTAAAGGCAAAAAGACGTGAAAACTCAGTTTCAACAATGATATACAGCCCAAATATATCATTGGTTTGGGGGTATATCATTGGGGCTGTATATCATTGGTTTCAAGAACCTTTTTTGTTCATTTTTTACTTTTATTTATTTTATTTATTTTTATTTATTCTTTATTATATATTTATTTATTGACATATATACATGTACAAATTTCTCCTGTTAAATCAAAGAAACTAAACATCTGCACACTCGACATCCCCTCGAAGATCCCTAGTTGTTTTTGGCCAAAAGGAGGGAAAATATTGCCCTGATTTTATAGATAGCATGTACAATTCCCTATTTTGTCTTGTATCGTGCGGGTTATTGGGAAGAGTTACATGAGTTAAATGCACCACCATTTGCTTTCAGACATACCTTTGAGTGGGGTTTTTAGGATTAATTCAAAGACTATCGCGGTAGACAAACACTACTGCTACTTTTGTAGGTTGATATGTACTAACTGTTGCGAATTCATCAATTGTTCGCAGAAGAAAGCTCCATTAGCTTCTCTCTCCTATATACTTACTGTACACTAATCCCAGTGCTCAAAGTGTAACAACTTTTTACCAATTCACAGTTCAAACTAAAGATAGCTTATTCTGTAGGTGCGCCAGCCCACCAACCTCACAAGCTTGTCCAGCATTTTTTGTTAATTTTAGGAGCTCTGCGAGGTACAAATAAACTTTTTTACTACTTTTGTATGTCCAATTATGGAAAAATATAACAAGTTGTTTTGTAAAAACAGACTTTACCTTCCTGAAGAAGTGCTACTGGATTTAGAAATAAACCAGCAATCTAATTGGCTTGATTTAAGTATTGTTGCAAATTGTAGAAAAAGTCAAATTTTTTTATTTTTTATCGCAATAAAGCAACTGCTGATTTTCCAGTCCACTTACGAAAGTCGCATCAGAGGCTCGATGTAATTTATACCAATCTAACAGCTCAGAACACGTGCTACTTTTAGACCTATGTTATGCCAATGGGCGTGGAAGAAAAATAGATAGTACATTTTCAAAATTTGTCTAAATGACTTCGCACTGCTGCTAGGTACCGCAGCACTACTGCTAGGTATCGCAGCACTACAGCTAGGTATTGCAACACTAGGTTTGCAATACCTAGCTGGTAACCTGCAAAAAACTTGAAATTTTGTTCTACCAGCTAGCTGAACCTGTGCAAATTGATATGCTCTGACTACTCCCCATAACATCTCGTAGCTATCTGAACTCTACGATATTGCTGCTGCCTAGACATCAATATAGCATGGCCTTCGGCAATCCCAACCTCGTCTCATACACTTTCTTTTTTTGATCAGCAGATATATCTCGCGGAACAGTTTGCTACATATGGTTACTTCACAGCGAGTTACCAAAACACTTGCCACTTTTTATGTACCTCCTAGGTTATGCTCGAATGTATAAAGTTTTTTGTCACAGATCTGGGTGTTGATATAGGCCCAGGCCTACTCCTACTGATCTGCCCTTGAGAGGGTAAGGTTTACTTTTTGTAATCTTTATTTGCACTTCCTACAATCACTCTATCTGCTCTAAATGCCTCAGCATTCTCCAACTCATCCTTGCCATGTCCTGTTTGAACTTTCCCTCTATATTCTTTCCTCATTTTTTTATTCTATCATCTTTTTAGAGATCATCCCTATCCAACTTTTTATTACCATAATCATCTGCGAAAAATAAATCAACTTTTTCCATTGGAGGTGAGGGCACTTGATTTCTTTCTGATCGCTACATTCACCATAACATCCTTCACTGGCAGTGTCTATATTCATGGTGAATAGATTCTGCAGTCTTGCCTTTCCTTTTACTGAACTTTTCATTGGCTACAACTCACTGGTTCTTGTAGGAACTGCCAGCTACATAAAGGGCCTGACTACGAAAAGAATAAAATGGTACTTTGCGATCTTCCTTCGGCCAGTAACCGATCTCTTTCTACTTCGATGGATCACCAGGATAATTCACCTGGTGCATTTGGCTTTACTCATGCACCAAACCTACCTTCCGTAGGCTTTTTAATCTTACTCCCCTGTCACTTTTTGCTCTCCACTGTCTCCATTACTGTTTCTGGTGCTTTTTAAGATACCCCTCCATAATTTTGCTGTCTTTGTTCTATTATTGCTCATTACACTATAACCACCAGTTTTGTTGGTTGTATTTTAACTTCTCTTCTTTTTGTCACCACTCTTTTCTTTACCAGGCTTATTTGTCAAGTGTAATTGGATGTTATCCGAAACATGACAGCTTACCCCAGCAGGATCTGATTTGGAGAAAGACAATATGTTTCTTCATCTGGTAACACATTCCCAAATAACCCTGGCACAGTGCCTATGTCTTCACAAGCCTACTTATCTCATTAGAAGGCTCAAAAATGCTTTGGCATAATGCATTGATCACAGCCAATAACTTCTATGCAGTGTTTTACCAAGAGTTTGATCTCAATCTCTTTACCACATATGACTCATGTTTTCATAGACCTTTTTTTACCTTCCAATGGAACCACTGCCATCCCAATTACCTTCAACCCTCTACCAGCAGCAGTTTCCAAGACTGTCAAGGGCTTCTCTAGCTTTAACTCCAACATATTGTCCGTTTTTCAGTTATTGTTCAAACCTGGTTCCAGTATCAAACTCGTATTCGACATCCTCCCAACTACGTTTTACACGCTGCACAATTTTCCTGCCCGGTCATTGGTCTTTATCCTATTTTTTTAGAGCTAACAAACCTGGCACTTTTGCCTATGCTACTATCTGCGCTGTCATTACCCTTTCAGTGCCTAAGGCATGCATTGCTACCATTTCTGTAGTCCCTATACCTCTTCTCGCGTTTATCTCGCTTCCCAATGTAACTGTTTCATCGATAAGACTCTCTACTCCTATACAAACTGTAGTCTGTTGATCCTTGTAGTCCTCATTCATACCACTAGTGCTGTCCATGCTTTTGCAACTCCATTTTGTTATCCTGGTTCTCTACTACATTTTTTCTTCTCTTCCATTTTTGCCTTCTCTTTTGCCATACCTCTCATAACTGCTGTTGCGGCTAACCCCTCGCTCACTACTGCTGCTTTCCCGGTTCCGATGGCACTTGTGATAGCAATCACTATGACACCCAAGGCAGTTCAGATCTATTTCTATCCTGGCATGAATTTTTCCCTTTCTCTAAAAAAACGTTTACAAGCAAGAAAACTTATCATCTCATGACCTATACATTTACAATTCTGGCACACTTTTATTGTAGACTGCAATCCGTTATATTATCTGTTACTATTAATGCAATAATATTTTGTGCTGTCAGTTAATCTTTAATGATACTTCAGATGTGTCCTTTAGAGATCTTACACCACTTTAAGTGTGGGGTGCATTGGGGTGCAACCCCAATAAACTCAACTTAATCAAATTTTCGAAAAGGTCTTGTTTGCTGGACGGCTCTAGGTTATCAAACGCATGCCCTCAAATGTAACGGAAACACTAAATTGATCTTTAGGTAATATTTAAAATATTACACTACTAGTTTTCTCCATAATGCGCCAGTAATTCATATGATGCGCCAGATAATTTTAGTAGAGAAAACAAAATCAATTTACTCAGCTGTGTCAGCATTTTTTCAACACTTATGCTAATGAATGTTAGTAACTTCTACTTCTTCATTACCATGGTTAGTATTCACTACGTCATCAAATAATTGTTAATAATGATTAATATCTGTTTTTTCCATCATTCTAAAATGTTAATTGCGAAACATTGCTATTTGAAATGAAGTTATTGCTAATAAATTAATATAAACATATATTGTTTGCAACAGCATTGTTTTTATTTGGTAAAACTATTCTACAGCTTTAAAGAGCAATCCTACATTTTTATAAAAGAATTTAATTCATTTGAAAGGTTCATAACAGGCCTATCGTTTTACCCCGCGCGCTCATGATTTGCCTTGTCAAAAGTGATGCTAAAGTTGCATTCTCTGTGGCTAGCAGCTTAGGATAGTAATGTTTTAATTAATTCTACGTTGTGATTTTTTGTGCGTCATTCGATTATATGAATTTAGGAATATAGACAAATTACATATTTTTATAATGTTTGCAAATTTGAAATAGCTGGCACAATTACATCATTAGGTTTTACCTTTGTAGAACAGGCTGTGTCACATAGCTTGCCATCAAATGCAGATGACTGCAATGTGAGGAAATATGGTGTTCACCAAAGACTTTGTTCGAGACTTCTACAGAGTAATTCAACAAGATGTAAATAAATTGACGTATTTACTATAAAACCTTTAGTTGAATGCCATGGTGCATCATTTTTCAACCCTTCTCCTAGAGTGGCGCTTTATTAGAGGGGTTAATCAAATACAGGGTGGTGTATTTTGCAAACACCTTTTCAGAATATCAAGAATACAAATTTAACCCTTTTAGGGCGATTCGACTGCCGCCTATACTTTCTACACTTTCTTTCAGGTGGAGTGACATTAAGCCTTCTGGTGTAAGAAATTTGATATAAGTTGCATAATAATAATAATCTATCAATTGCTACAAATATATATTCAAGAACAAATGCCATAAGCAAACCATATTAATAATACATCCAGAAGCCAAAATTAACATTTTTAAAACAAAACTATTTGCATGTTTTGCTCAGCCAGTTGCCAGTCGTTTTCGTTTGGAATCATTCCATATTTTTCTGGCTGTTCAATTCCACAGTGTCTTATGACCTCAACTCTTCTGCACAACTGAGCTAATCGATATTAGTATCCAAACAATTTTTAGTTTAGTTACCAAACAAAGCAAAGCTTTTACTCGATGCACTTTAGAATACATGTATACACTTCTCGTGTGAATAAGGAGAAACCGCGTGTAATCAAATTAGCCTCAAAATTTTAGCCTCAAAATCTGTAGTAGCAGAGATTCCATCGTAAATGCAAACCTTTTTTCACATGCATTGAAGTATCAAGACCGCATTAAAAGTATGAACTACTATTAGCCGGATACAGTTACTAATTATTCCTATGGTGTTGCAATCGGAGTTTTAATTTAAAAAACTGTAAATATTTCGAGAAGGAAGAAAAGGGCTTCGATACGAACAGAAACAATGAATTAATTGTTATTGATGTAATCAAGTCATTATTGGTACGGTTCTGTGGACACTTTTATTCGGATCAGTTGCTATTATAGAATCGTAAAGATCAAGAATGTCAAATAGTGCCGTTCAAATAGAATGGCGATCAATTAAAGGGTGGTGCTCTATTTTTCAACTCTTTTCCCATAGTGGCGCTCATATAAAGTTGGTGTTCAAATAGAGGTGGCATTCAAATATAGGTGGCATTCAAATAGAGGTGGAGTTGAAATAATGGTGGTGTTCAAATACAGGCTTTATGGTATGTTTATTTATTTATAAAAATCCAAGCCCTCTAGTTTATTTATGTTGTGATTTTTGACTCAATTTTCAAATATATTATGTCATATGTAAACATGGCGCATCAAGAGATGTTTAGTCCATGTAAGTCTTGATTAACACTTGAATCAGACCCATTCTTAAACTTAAAATCTCTGTGTATTGTAGAGAGTACTTGTACTCGTCAACAATGATATCGATGCGATTTGTGCAGCGAGAATAGTTCAGGTATGTCTGTAATTTTTTTCAATGCATTTTTCATTTTTTTAGTCGCCGATTGTATTTAACTGATTGAGCCACTCAAAGTCAATACATATTTTTTGTTTAAATTGCATTATTTGTGCAAAAAACAGAAGTCTGAAGGTCTTAGTCTCGCAACGTCATGATATTTTGAGTAGGGCCTACTAAGCAGAGTCTTCGCTCAGATCTAGTTTTCACATTCTCATTTATTCACCAGTGTCTATTCTCTTGGGATCAAGTAATCCACACCATTGTACCGATAACAGGCAAACAGACACTGGAAGAAGCATACCTGGAGCATGTTGAAGGGGTGAGCACAGCGATAGTCTAGGATATTAGTCATACGTCTGCTATTGACCTCATGAGATCAGTGCATTTAATTAGCAAAGTATTTTTATGTCTCGTGGCACCTTTTTAACATGAATGGAGAGGTAGCTGAGCTACAGGCACTGTGACATTACTTTGGATTAACCTAGTCTACTGTTTAGTTCGCTGCGGTCATGACCGGTTCGCAATTCCTTGACCTTCTGCCATAAGCTACCAATTCTATTTATTAGGTCAAGTATGTGCTGCTGATCAACTGTGGTGGGGCGCTTGACCTTGTTGATATTCTGCAGCCTGACCCAGAAATTGTATTCTTCATTCTTGACAGGTATTTTTACCTCGATAGTCTCTGTGTCCAATGTCTCTATTTATTTAGCAATGCAGTACAATTTCTAATATAGGGTGTTGCTTATATTTTATCTATTGATCAATTGTTGATTGCTTGTGTTAGAGACTTGTGATTGTGTTGTGTGCAGCGCTATTGTGTACCAATTTATTAAACAATCAGCTGTGGAGGTCCCTGCAGCTCACTGATTAGTCGCAACGTCTAAATAGTTTCAGTTTTATTAAATAATATTCTATTAATATTACATGGTGTGTCAACTTAGTAGTGAATTTTGCCAGCTGTGAGGTGTGACAGAGGTATCTGAGAACTTCCCGTAATACCAGTATGTCCTTGTCAGTCTTAAATCTTAATCAGACTGAATCAGTCACTCTCCTCCTCATTTCAAACTCAACTATGGCTCAACAGACAGAATAAACCCATTCTAACAGTATTATTCTAGTTCATTGTTTGTTTCAAACAGATAAGGAAATGTTCTTTTGATCGCACTTTTGGGGTGGGAAACAACTAATATCTTAACAAACAGCGTGATGAGCTTACTAAATTTGTCGACGAATTTTTTCCCATTTTTACGGTCAGAAGATTGTACATTTTAGCCACAGGCCTCTGAGCGTGGAGAACATATACAATGCTGTACAGACTAGAATTATTCTCAAGCAGGAACAAGTGGACAGCGATATCCCAGACTATGAAGATATCTTTAGAGATGATGAGGTAGTCTAAAATCCATAGTGTTGTTCCGATTGGTTCTAGGACAACTGCCCCCTCCCTTTCGGTGAAATTGCCTCTTAAGTAATATGTTTAACAAGTATTGTTTATTTGTCTGTTCAAAGTGCAATAATAATTTAAAGCAAAAACAACAGTTATAAATCCTTTATTTACCAAGAGTAGCTACAACGGTATCCAGACACTCGATGATCACCCTTCATGGTGTTGGTTAAAATTTAACATGGTAACATGAAGCTTGTTTATGGAAAACACGTGTTCGTTAAGCAAAAAGAATTCGCTCCTACCCTTGGGTGATAGTCAGAGGGGAAGAAACCTTACCTTTACCTGAATGGTAGACTTGAGTGGTATTTTGTCTGGATACCGTTCTGATTATTTTTAACTTTTTGTACAAATGAAGGCGCGTCACAATTGTGGTCTCGTGCTGTTCACCTCCAATGTCCTCATTCAACCGTTTTTGTGTGTTCCTTAAGTTGCCTGAATGCTTGCTTACTTGTTTTGATCGAGTTGGTTGCATTTCTAAAAATTCATCTTGCGACAATATTAACTGGAAGCACTTCATCTTATGAATATCTCCTTCTGAACAGACTGATTCAGATGAGGATTCTGGATCAGACGCAGAGGAGGGAAAACGGCGGAGGTTCGATGAGGATTATCTAGCCAAGAAACAGGAGCGAAGAATATGGAACCAGAAAAGGTCAGCAACTGGAATTCATTACTAAATGGATGTTTATGATGTATAACTTAGGCTATAAATACAGTTAACCTTAGGTCAGGCTGTAGGCTTATTTCTCCACCCTAGGTATAAAATTATTGTTTTTTATTTCAAGTTTTTGGCATGAATTATGGATTATAACGTGTAGCCATTGGCGAAGGGACACTTCCTTACGGGTTGAGCCATATCGATTTATTTTTGAGTCATCTTTAGATCACATATTCAAACTCTAGTATCTAGTCGCTCTTATTAATAGACAGTTTTATTCTTCATCTAAGCGCAGATGATAAAAACTCTCCGATCAATGGTCAATAATCTCGGTCATGTGAAAATAACAAGAGGATAACTCCAACATATTAGTATATACATAAATCGTATTAGAGTTACGTTACTAAACACTACACAAACACTATGAGAATAAATGATGGTTATTAATACTGACCTGAAGGAATGTGTCGATAACAGCTACCTTTGGTTAAGTTTAAATGACGTCATAATTTCCTTTCCATTCTCCAGCGGGCATGCCGCCATTTGACTGTGTATGCCGATTCGCATGCAGTTTTTTAACATTTGCTGATTTTTTAAAAAAGTTGGTTTGAAAATGAAGTTACATGTATATTAATAAATCAAGAAAGGAAGATATAACTGATTAGCAAGGATAAATCAATTTCTTTTGGTCAACCAATGTAAAACATTCAAGCATAGTTTCTCCATGTATACCTTGAATAGAGTTTAGGTTTTTTAGCTTACCAATTTAGCTCCTGGTGTTGTGCAGCCTCATCTGTCACCATGTATTCTACATATTACACAGGGTGGAAGTCATGAACAAGTACCAGTCGACATGCTACTGTGGGTCTTCGTCGGCTTTGACGATGTATATCGTAGCCTTTACGATGAGCCTTAACACAACTGATATGCTCTGGTGGGCTATCACAGGTGTAACCTCTCAGTATATCTTTCACAAGGTCGACCATGACCACTACTTTGACAGCATAGGAATTCTACAAGATCACGTCAGCAGAGTTTCTAAAAGGTTCGCATTTCTGGCTTGTATTTCCTGTGTGGGAGCACAACTCCTTAACATATGTAATATAATGTAATTCTTCAACAACTTGTTGAAAATGTTTTCAGCTGAGCTAAAAGCAAAGAATGATAATACAGTCATACCTCGGTATACAAGCTCAGACCCAGAATGCTTTAAGCTCGTATGTCGAGGTATGACTTCAAACCTGATATAAACACAAATTTTGTTACTAAATGTAGAAAGCTAAATTAGTAATAAGGGAAATGAGGTTGTTATTGTCAATTTAGACTCGCAAGAGTAGGTTTGGCGGGATTCAGGGGTGCCAATAAAGATATGTGATGGAACTTACTCTAATTTAGACTAGGTAAGTCTAAACCAGTGGTTCCCAACCTTTTTTTTGCTTTTACCCCTTTGCAAAATTTTCAAATACAAATTCCCCCCCTGGAAAAAGTGAAGTGTGAACTTATAGGCCTACTATATATTGTATTCACTGAAAGGGCTACACAGGTGCATATATGTGAGTCAGCAGCATATATACATATATTTATTTGTTAAATAACCGAGAGTAGCATATATAGTAATAAATCACGTCAACATTATTGTTATTCCGGTACACTCTACGGGTGTGGGGTGAGATTATGAATTTTAACGAGACCGCTCCTGCTGATGCCTCTGTGCAAGTTTTCACAAATCAGGCTTTGTTTTTATAATGCACATCTCAAGTCGCTCTCAAGGTCAAGTCGATTTCTTTTCTCATTTTTAAGGTGCAGCATTGATGGAAATCCTACTACCCGTAGGATTTTCATCAATGCTGAAGGATTTTACGTGCAGCTAAATGGCATCAGAATCTTTATTGCCTTTTTAGCAATGAGTAGAGAATTTTTTCTTGCTGAGAGCCAAAACTGGTCAATAGACATTGATCTGAGATCATCTTTCAGTGCAGAAATGTTAACCAACTCAACAAACTCCTATTGTAGCTCCTCTAGAATTTCTTCAACAGTGCGTTGAAATGGATTTCATGTGATGTTGAGCATTTTTTTTTCTGAAGGTAGCTCAGGGAAGTAACATCCAAATTATGTTATGAGATCGAACAGGTGTTCAGTAATGGTTGCCATTAGACTACCAAGAGCAGGTTTTGTGTTCCAATAATTCAGTGAGTGTGGGAAAGGATACCGTGTTCCCAGTGCAGGTTCGTGTATGCCACAGTACCAGCTTTACATTGAAAGCATCAATGCTGTCATGAAAGGCAAAGAAATGATGATTGCTCCCTTGTAACTTCAAGTTCAACTTGTTTAGCTAGGCAAATGTATCAACCAGGTATGCAGTCTCAAATACATAGTTATCAGCTTTCATGGCTGCTAAAAGTTCATGCTGGCCTTTACTTTCAAGAAATTTCATAACCTCGGACATATGTAGCTCAAAGAGCCTGCCTAACATGTTTCCCTTGGACCACCACCTCACTTCAGTATGAAATAACAAAGTTGTAAACTTCACACTTCAGCTGTAACATCACTTTCAGAACATAATGCTGAGAACAATCTGGTATTTAGTCTTGATGCTTTGATGCAGTTCACAACTTTTATGCTCAGCCAAGTTTGATTTCAACGCTTGTAGACGAGTTTTTGATGCCAATGCTTCACGGTGAATGAAGCAATGCACTCCTTCTATATCAAGGTTCTTCTGCTTGATCTGTTTTACAAAGCCTGATCTACATCCTAAAATAGCAGGTGCTCCATCAGTGCATACACTTATTAACTTCTCCCAACCTAACTTGGCCTTTTCAAGGAAATTTTCAACTATTTTTAACACATCTCTTGGTGAAGTTGTTCGAAGCAAGGGCTGACAAAACAGAAACTCCTCTTCAATGGATGTGTCATGCACATATCTACCATTCACCAGTGGCTGGGAAAGACTGGCAACATCAGTTGACTCATCAAGTTGTATGGCTCAAAATAGGGATGCTTTATTCTTAGCAACTAATTTCTCTTCAACATTTGCTGCAATATCATCAATGCATCGTTTCACAGTGTTGTTGGATAGTGGGATGTCTTGAAATTTTTGCCCAGCTAGTTTTCAAAGTACTATTGATGCGCAGTCTAACATACATGATTTGATCAAGGTCTCTCCTATTGTGTGTGCCTCTTTACACTGAGCAATACGGTAGGAAACAGCGTATGAAGCTGTAATAAGTGCATTACTATGAGCATGGAGATCTCCACTTGCATCAAGTCGACTTATCTTTACTTGCCGCTCTTTGGACTAAAAGTAATTCCGGTTGTTCTCAGCTAGTGTGGGGTAAATTTTTTGCGAGTATCGCTTCAACTGAAAGAGTTTCATGGAGTCATCTAAGAAAGTTTTCAGGCATATCACAACTTGCGGAGCCTGACGACCGTTTTTCATAAGATACGAAAACCCATAATCTAAGTAACTCTCAGTGTAGGTTCGTTTCTTTGCCTTTGACATCTTGCACTAATTAGTAGTTGTAAAGATAAAGCGGCGGCTAAAAATTATTATAAATGACCTAGTATCTGTTTGTACAATAATAATCATCTGGACTGTATATGTATTTTTTATTTAATCTACTACTATAATAGATACATGATTATGTGACTTATTTGCAGAAAAGCAAGTAAGACAACATGAGTGATAATAGGAAACAATAATGTGAGCATAGATGTAATTATACTTGTACAAATAATCTTTCCATTTTTTTTTCTTTTACATGTGATGCAGTAGTTGATAAGTGAGTGTGTCCTTGTGTCAAATACATGTGCACTGTGAACAGCACAATTTCAAACAAAACCTTAGTTTGACCTTAGTTACCAAGGTCATTAATTAAGGTCAAGCTGGCTTATTGGAATTTTTCCAAATTGTTGGCAAAGATTACATTTACAGTACCTACATGCAGGCTGTATTACAATAAATGTACAGTAAAAGGTACTTGGTCTACTACCCCAGCCAGAATATACATGTAATAGAAGAGGAATGAGAACAGAAAATACATCTAGGATTTTGTTAAGGCTTAAAAGCGCGTTCGTAAAATGTGAAATTATAAAAACTAAAATTCCCCCCTTTAAAATGCCAAATTCCCCCCTAGGGGGAATTCCCCCCAGGTTGGGAACCACTGGTCTAAACTGACTTAATTTATATATTTTTGTTTTATTTTTAGCTTTTAACTTTTAGAAAGTCTTACATTGGATTTATTTTAAGCAGAAAGTGAAATATTTGATCTAATTTCACCTTACGTGGTGCAAGTTTGTGTTTTTAGGCGAACGTAAGTAAATGTCTGTACATCGGAAACTTAATATCTTTTGTTTCATATTTTTAAAGCAGCTAACATATGATAATTTTTCTTTTGTTTTTGTAATATTTAAATCAGTTTGGTAACTAGTATTTAACCTTGCTGACTTTTTACGATGCCTTTATAATATTGCTTGTATTGATGGACAGCAGCACTTTGTACACTTAATTCCTTAGCATTACGTTCCTGTAGATTAAGTGTTATAACCTCATGTTAGCACCCATAACCGCTTTATTAGGAAGATCTGTATTAGGATCCTATACCTATCCTAAACCAGGTTCTACTAATTTTTGTTGGTGAAGAACCAATAATAGTATTGTTATTTTATTAACAAATAATATTTTTGTTACATTATTATTAATAATAATGTGCGAATGCAATTCTCGTGGCATGTCGTTTTCCTGTTAGCAGAGCTAGTAGTTGGCTAAATTACTATATTGCCAATAATATGCGTCTGTCATGGACCTGTGTTACTGGTCGTGTGGTCGTGCATAAAAATGAACAACGATTAAAAATTGTTTCATAAGGAAGTTATTGTTGGTTAAAATAAAACTGTTCCACAGTGTTTTACAAAATGTCTAGATATTGCTCACTGTAACACCTCTAAAACATTCAACGAGCCATCTGGGTCTTATTTGCTTTCACCAGCTCAAGCAGGATGGCCATCCTGATCGTCTTTACTTTGGTCATAATCTGAAGTTGTCTCTCCTTGGTGTGTTAAACACTTGCAAGAAAGTGTATGTGCGATAGCATCATGTAGTATTTTTTGGAAAGTTTATTGAAGATAAAAACGTAGATTGAATACAGTGACCCACTTGATATTATTAGGTCACAGTGGCAGTTTCATACCTGTACGTTTATACACTTGCTATGATGTGAACGTCATCAGGTTATAGTGCCAGGCTGATGTCGATATTGCTATCGTTAAGTCGCAATAATGTACTCGCACCAATGCTGCCATGAATTGGTCACAAAGACGCACTTTTGGCTAGAGCTACCATTGTTAGACCACGCTGATGCGCTTATGCTGATGGTGTTGTTAGGTTTGATGATACCGAGGCGGAGTACTCAATGAACAGCCTTAAGATCTCATTTGAGAATGACATAATGGCTGACTTGTATCGTCACTGGAACATCTATGACAGCCTCTGCCAGTCGATATACACTGCCTCTCATTTTAAGGTCTGGACACTGAAGGGCAAGAGCAGATTTCACGAGTTTCTTGCTGTTATGGGGTATGTTACACCGGCATGTTGTGTCATACAGTCTGTTGTTGTGAGGTGCTCTACGCTTGTTATACCATTGTTTCAATAAGCTTCCTTATACAAGTTGATATGTTGGAGGTAGGCCTATGTTATTTTAAGCATGCTTGTGGCATATACATGTACCATACTGTATATTTAAGGGTGTTGTGCCATTTTATATTGCAATTTCTTATCTTGATATTTGATGGTTCTCCTACTACCTTGGTGTTGATTTTTCCACCTTTATTGGTATGTTATGGATTGAAATATTATTGTTACAAAGAGATTTAACCGTGGAAGATCTGCTAACTATTCCCTTATCGCTCATTTTCAGAGAGCGTAACTGGAGTTTAAAACTAAACTTTGTGAAGTAAATAGTGGCTTGGGAACAATCTTGCCTTTTGTACCAAAGAGTAATGCTTGGAGCATCACTGTAATTTTCTACATATTTTCCTTTGCAGGACAATATTCTTAGTATATCAAAGTCTGTCTTTTATTTGATAGGCTCTCGCTTACACAGTGTAGGCAACAGTTTGCAAGCATGGACGCGACATTGCGCAATGATGTGAAGTCACTCCTGAGTGAACACAGCGATAAGTTTAACATCGACCAGATGGCCTTGTTCATACCTACATTTGTAGCGAGTATGGGGTACAGGAGCAAACTATCCGCTGTCGACTATGCCCTTGTCTGCGCCACCATTTTGGAAGATATGGTAGGTCAACATCGATCATCATATTTGGATGTAGCATTTACTCTGGTGCACATGATTTGCTGCTACGTCTACTAAACATAATAGCTGATATGCATGCTCAGTTATGCGTTTGAAGATTTTTGATCATGCATTCCTGCAGAGCACTTTTTATTGCACCAGATCATGGTTACACAACCTATTTTTAGTACCAATATATTTATTGCATACATTGGAACTATTTCATTGTGTTTGTATTTTCTCAAAAGGATTTACTTGCGTCCCATTGGGTAATTATTTTTTAACGAGTCCATTTTTGCATTTTTCTCCATAAGAGGTCATCACTAACACAAAGATTTTTACTGCCAATCGCCATGATAAACCGCCTGATATTAGAGACTTGAATGGTCAAGACAAACGATTCAATCTTGGCTAGATTTGTTATTATTTTACTTATATATTTACCAAACATTAACAACCTGTTTAATATTCAATTTCATTTGGTTACCAGCATTGATGCTTCGGACTTCTTTCATTTTCAATACAAATTGTTTCGAAGTTCCATGAACTCATGCGTTGAGGACGATTATCCTTAATGCGTGTGAGAACGGTCTCGGAGTTTCTAATAAGATCTAATAGCTCGTTTATACCAAAACAAAAGTACTAAGATAGCCGATTGGGTGTGGCGTTGCTTGGAATGTGCCTGTTTTTACACATTAAATAAGCCATGGTGAGTCTGCTTTTATAAATCTTCCCTCACTCGAGATTTTGCTAACATCACGGAACTCTTATCATACTCAAGATTATTCATTGGCTTTGAATGTGGTTGAGTCACGCAAGTGGTAGATTGTTGGCTGAACAAAAAGATTGTCATGGGTTTGAGACCCGCGCAAAGCAACCTATTACGTCGCACTTTTCAAGATTTATGACGGTTTCAAGACTGCATGATCAGAGTTTTTTAATATAGTAGAATAATATAATTCTTGCTGAATCACATGTTTTATTTGAAGTTTGCTCTCTTATTTTCTGCACAGGCAGCAGGTTTCACCGACTAAACACCCGTCATTCAGCATTAATTCTGCCACTGGTTGACTTTGGCAATGCTGAGGCTGTCAACTTTATCCTCATATCAAGCTTGTAGCAAATAAATAATAAAAACATGTATATTACGTTGCACCGATTTCCTGTTTTGTTTGCGTCCAACTTTTTGCACCAAATGACCAGTTTCAATAGGTGGTCGGTGAAACCTTTGCGAGACATGTTGCAAGGGTTGAACAGCGCTTGTAAGTTCCACGAAGCCCTTGTGTATTACTGGTCAATAGCTATGCTGTTGTTACCCATGTTCTGTAGACGAGGAGTGACCCTGTGGAGAGGTTTCTCATGGCTAGTGACAGTCTGCACAGGTATGGCTCATTCTAAACATCTGGTATCAAGATTTTATAAACTTTGTGTAATACAACCTTTTTCATATTTGGATTATATGCTATAAATCTTAGTAGACTTGTTTCTCTTGGTTTGCCCTTTATGCAGTGGTGTATTCAAATGCTGTCAGCTTTGCGTTTTTGCTGCCGCTTACATAATATTTCATATAAATGCATACCGCGAAGATTGATTATATGTTGTAGTAAGATTTATTCCTTAATCTACGGGTTCTTCTCACTACAGAATATAATAGTCTTAGGTTATCTTACAAAGCTGCGAATCCCTTGTACAAAAAATGACGCCGACTAGCGTTGAGTAATTTTTTGGTTAGCCCAGGAGATTAGGTGACTACATAACGATAATTCATGATTTCCATTCACCTGTGCTCCTCACGAGTTGTCCGTCTCATAATGATGGTTGCTGCTGTCACTCCTTTTTTAACACAGTAATACTGAGTTTGATACTCATTCCATCATCTACTTAACTAAACAGGCATTTCATTTTGGAGACTTGAAGTCTGGTCATACACTTGGAGCAAGCTTGATAAGTTCTGTGTATGAGAAATGATGAAGAGTAGACAACTTAAGTAAAGGGCTCATCATTTCAAGTTCAAAAAAACATACTTTTAAATATTTTGTAATAAATATATATAATTAATACCTATTAATAGTAATAAAGCAATCATAATATATAATAATTCATAATTTGGTAAAGAAATGAAATTCGCTGTTTTATACGATTCTGCAATAGTTGCATGAACAAAGCAACAGTTTAGTTTGTTTTCTTCTGATCTGCTATTAGCTTGTGCCCAAACTTTGTATAACAAAAAGAGTTTGTTAACATAGGCCCATGGACAGTAGTATTCTATATACTCACCTATATGACATAACGACTGATAGATCTTTTTAGGTATTATGGTGACTTTCTTACCCATGCTGGTGTTTCACTGGACTCTTATGTTTCCTCTGTACTTTGCCTTTAAGTTCTTAGTCCAATCACTTGTGCTAGACTGAAAGAGAGAAGAGTTACATTGCTAAAATGTCAACTGTTTTTTCTTTTTTTATTGGCAATACTTTAATTTCAAACACATGTTTTTCAAATTATGCCATAAAAGAATCATGAAAATTGGTGACAGTTAGTCAATCAAATAAAATATGTAACATGGTCAAACGGAGGAAATAGCTTAAAATGTTTGGACTGTTTTTAGCATTTGTGTTGAGTTGAAGAAATATAATGTAACTCTGCTTACAGACACAGTATCACATCGGTTCAGTTTTTTAAACCAAGCTTTCCTGCTTGCAGCGCTTGATAGGTGTAATGAATATGCAAATGTTTATGCTTCACTCATTTTTAATCCTTTTTGACATGAAAGCTTTGGTTCCTTTCGGTATAAATATATCCTGCTGTGTGTAATATTTAAGCACGAGCTAAGCAAGTTTTCCCAAAAGCTATTTGTTTGTTGGTAGAAATAACCTGGCGATATTCGAGAAAGGTGTTGCCCAGGCTATAAAACTGCAATCGGTTATCATGTCACAAGTCCAGTTCCTGCTGAGCACCAACGCAGTCACTCCTTCCAAGTCTTTCCTCTACGCTATCCTCTCAGAGGTTTGTTTCTTGCTGTGCTCTCATTTTCGTTCTAAGCTTTTTTTGAAGTGGCCATTTTGTTCATTTTTATGGTCTGGAGAATCATTTGGTAGACTCGCAACATGCATTGATAGTGGTGTTTAATAAAGTTGTATTCCTTTCTGGCTTAGCCTCTGTTTCTGTGAATGTGTTATAATTTGGTTCCGTCAGTATAGGGTAAGGCTGATGCACTGATTAATTTGATAAATATCGAAACGCACTTGATGACACAATATTCTGTTGCAAAAGAAAACTTTAAATTGCAGGGTTCTCCGGAGAGTGCTCACTTCCAGTCGCCACTCATGTTAGAACGACTGGCTCACTTCACCTTAGAAGCCTTCATATCTAGTGAGGTACATGTTTTTTTGACTTTAATAATCTACCCATGCAGTATTAGTACATACAGTGAAACTCGGATAACTCAACCTTCAAGGGACCGAGCAAAAGTGTTCGAATTATCAGAGTGTTCAAGTTATCAGAGCACTGTCACAAGTTTATGTATTCACTTATTTATTAGTAGATACATGAACATATACAAACTATAATATAAATCAAAAGCACAAATGGCTTGTTTCAAATTAAATGCTTCTAATGTAAAGTTTAAAACGTTTTTATCAAAAAGTATAGAGATTTTTCTATCACTTGAGATTGGTTTGTTGTTTGAGGTGATGTTATTGCCAGGACGTTTTTTAGATTGACATTGGCAAAACTTGATCGTTGCTGAAATGCTCAAAGAAAAGACATCTTTTTCTTTTGAGCGTTTTACCCATGATCAATTTTGCCGATCTTTCTTGAAGTTTATGGAAAGATTACCTTACTTTACCTGGGATTCGTTAAGAGCAACACTCCGAGGCAGTTCAATTAAAAGTTTTACGAGGTTTAACAGTACATTGTATATCACTCACGCTTTTTGAATGGATACTTATTGAATGTACACACGTATTCTGTGTTTAGGTCAAACGATGAATAGTTTTTTTAGCTAAGAAAACGTATACGTTTAATAAAAACAAATTTTAAGACGTTTTAAACATTCAACATTCCGACGTTGATTCAACACGGAATCAACTTCGGAAAAATATTCGTCACGGGCTAGCCGGGTCACGCACTCAAGGATTTTCGCCACGCACATACAAAA
Source organism: Watersipora subatra (assembly GCF_963576615.1). Lineage (NCBI taxonomy): Eukaryota > Metazoa > Bryozoa > Gymnolaemata > Cheilostomatida > Watersiporidae > Watersipora > Watersipora subatra. The sequence continues at coordinate 23,276,550 of NC_088709.1, forward strand.
CAACATGCGATTTTTGTTTTGTATGTGCGTGGCGAAAATCCTTGCGCCCGTGGCCGGGCCAGTCCGCGCTATTCATCGTATAGCAGTATAAATCAAATTTCACTAAACCTTTAGAACAGTCGTTGACAAAAATATTTTGCCGATGGAGGTAATAACGACGCTTATGAATTACGAAAAGTTGAGGTTTACCTCTATGGCTTGGAATAAAGTGATTTTCTAAAGCGATAGCAACCGTTTCGGTAGCCGTTGGGCAAAAAACAGTTCGTTATAACAGTGTTGAATTCGAGTTATATAGAGCCATTTATCATTGCGTGGGAACGGACCAAGCAAATCCAGTCGAGTTAACCATGTGTTCGCTATATCCGAGGGCGAGTTATCCATGTTTCACTGTATTTGCTAGTTTGAAGCATTTGCCAGACAACAATGAGGATCCAGTCAGAGCGTAATTTTCATAACAAGAAAAATTTGGCAATGAATAGAATCTTGCTACAGCATTCACCAGACAGGTGAATGCTGTAGCAAGATGCTACAGCATGCTACAAACATGCTACAGCATTCACTAGACTGTGTAAACTCTCCTGGTCATACATACAGTCTAAAGGCAGAGTAAAGGTAGGGCCACACGAGACAAAATTCTCACGAAATTGGCGAAATTTGGACGAAACGATTCGTACGAATTGAAATTTGGACGAATTCGTCCATCGTTGGTTGCGCACGATGAACGAATCCTGAATTGGACGAAACGTCTGAAATTCCTACGACTCGATGTTTGATTGGTCGGTTGAAAAGGTTAGTTGAATGTTGAAGGCCATTTTCTTTTGCGCATGTTTGGTCAGATCTAAAAAAGATAACGATTTGCGAGTTTCTAGCCCGCAGTTCCTAACTCGGATTGAAAACTGTGTACTGTGTTGGCGATTATATGTAATCAGTAGTACCATGGACGTAATGGATTTATTTAATAGAAATATAACTGTTTTGTAGCTAGGCTAATAATTGCTGAAAAGTCAGGTTCCAATATGTATTTAATAGAAATATAACTGCTTTGTAGCTAGGCTAATAATTGCTGAAAAGTCAGGTTCAAATTTGTATTGTAATTAGAAGAAAAAGTAAAACGGTTTTGTGGGCAAGCCAAAACCTGCTGTAGTCATACAAAAGAACCGTTTTGCAATGTAGTACATACGTAATAGTTCGTAATAATATTATCAATGTACAAGCTCTATTCAAAAGTATACTAAAAACCATTTACAACAACAGCCTACTACAACTACTCAGTGCAACTAGCATTGGCAGTTTTGTAGTTGCGTAGAAACGACCTTATTAACGCGCAGTTATATTGTAGGCGCCAAAATTAATTTACGTGTACATTCCGCAACCGATTTTAGGAATTAGGAATTGCGACTAGAAACTCACAAATCGTTATATTTTTTAGATCTGACCCGCATGTTTGTACTGAAGCAAATGATTGAAACGGAATCGGCTTCAATTTATCACCGCGTTATGATTGGCTAGTTGAAAGTTAGTTTCGTACGAATCCATGGTGGGGAAACTCCGTGTGGCAGGTCAGAAATTTCGTACGAATGGAATTTCCCAGATTAGTTGAAATTACACGATACGTGTGGCCCGGCCTTTACATCTGCAAAAGAGTGCATTTGGCAAACTAATATTCGTACAGATGTTACAAATGTACGTGAGAAATTTATTCTGTTATTTAGTCACATAGCTGATTGTATCTATTAAGGGATTCTCTATGTAGGATATTCGTGATCGTATTCAAATAATGCACCCCTCACAATTGTAGGGGGTTTACAGTAGATCCTTTAAGGTTCTTAAGAAATAAACCTGATAGTCTGTTGAAGGTGGATGCATCATAAGAGTGGTAGTGTGAGATCTTCATGAATCATTCGGTATTTACAAGCTTTGATTACCAAACGTTTGCTTGGTGTTCAGTTTATGCAAAAAAATTAAATTCCCAAAAAAATTGTGATGACCATGAATTTTGCGCCGATTCTATTATTTAGAACCGAGTCAGAATTATTGCTAAGACAGAGCAGTTGTAAAAATCCACGCTACATAAGGGACAACGAAAAATGAACTGCTGTTCAAAGGAAATGTACAGCAAACCCAAATTTGGCTCGGGAGTTTGGCCTACTTTGTTATAACACTCGCCATGATATGTAATCCGTTTCTGTTCCTTCTCTCAGAAATGCAGTGCACGACGCAAGGAACTGCCTCTGGTCATGCTCTGTCCCCTCGGAGTAAGCTCAGATATGACTCTTGTGGTGGGTGTTCCTCCGATGGACACCATCAAGAATGACAACAGCAGAAAGTGAGTAGTCGTCCTGGTTGGTATCTGGTGTTGACTTCCGTTTAAGGATTTTATACTTTTCTCCTTTTTAACAATTTTCACCTGTTGGAGGCAGACAGCAAACCGATTGATTAGCAGCAATTAAAAACATAATTTTGTTATTGTAGCATATTTGGCGAAGTATTTAAACACGTGCAACAGAGTGTCCAGTGCAGAACACAACACGACTCCTTTGACAGCCATGGTAAGTGCTATCAGCCTAGCAGCTAGTTCTAGTGACAGTGATGTCTTACATCAGTTGCTGTAAAACAAAACATTGAAACTACCATAAACTGTCGGGAAATTATAGAACTAAATTACTCGCATTTCTTAAAAATCCTAGAATTTTTGGTTTAAATTTGCTAGACTTTTCCTTGTATTGTCTGCAATGGTGATACGGCTCAGTATTGTTAATGTGATTTCTATGTTCTATCTACATCTGAACAATGTTTCTTTACACGGTAACAATGTATCTCTACATTGCAACAATGTCTTCATACTGTAACATGTATCTCCACACTGTAACAGTCTATATTCTAACAATGTCTTTATATTACACTGTTTCTCTCTGTTGTAACACTCTCTCTACATTTTAACAGTGTCTCTCTACATCGTAACGATGCTGATGATTCAGTTGTTCTGAAGATTACTGTCCACTATATCAGCAATAAAATATGCTGTATGTTGTGATAACTTACGCTAGCTGTTGTCAAGTGATTATTATTCACAATCTTCAAGTTAGAAAGGCTGCCTGGCTACCGACTTGGCAGCCAGGGCTGCCTGGATCCTGACATAGTAACGCAGTAAAAGGTTGTCTGTCCTACTAAACACCAAGATATTTCTTGTAGAGGTCTTCAGCGATCTCATCACCTCGTAACTGATTTACAGCATCCTTTTGATGACTAGTTTATTCACTATTAAATGTATGAACTGTTTGTAAAAATAATCCATCAAATAGACTCCTACTACGTTGTTGGCATGTATTACAGTGATAGAGGTAGCGAAGGAGGACCAGGAGCTGTTTCTGGAAGGACTGCTCGATGTGTTGTCTGCATAGGGGCAGGAAAGTCCATCTGGTTGGTGTAATTGAGTCACAAATGTTTTTATACTTTTACTGTTTCCAATTACCATCTTCATGTTATCAATGCTTGCTCCTCGCTATTAATGTTTCATAGATCCCTCTTGTCTTATGCACATGATTTTAGAGACAGACTTTTAACTTGTCTATTTGCCAATTTAGACTCGTGATATGGAGCTTTTCACTCGTGTAAAAACAGAGTTCATTATTGTAACCTTTCTATAAGTGTGTGCCTTTATTTATTGAATGAATTTTTCATGTTCTATCTATGCCTGCTATTTTATATATTTAAAATGTATTCTATTATTAATGCCCATTTGTTTGAACATAAACTAAGCTTCACTATGAGATGTTATAGAGAAGCTCACAAGCATTTAGGACAGTCATAAATGAGAGACAAACTGATATACGAAGAGAGAAAACTTTTATGTCAATATAATTTGCACTTTTGATGCGGTTTTGGAAAATTTGATGACTCTTCACTTAGTTTTGACCTTTATTTGACCTCATCACTTATTTGAAATAATAAGTTGGTAATTCGTACAACCCCATTTGTGTGTCATTATTAGAAAGTGGCATAAAAATGATTACATGCCAGCTCAGAATGTAGTGCTGAAATGATCAAGCTTTGCGCTAGCTCTAGAATAAGAGAAAAGCAGGCAGGTGCATCATTATCTTGGCAGCTGACATTATAATTTTGCATCAAATGACTGAAATGCACTCACACGAAATGGAATGGTTTTTTCAGCATGGAAAAGGAAGCTAACTTACTCCTAGTACATATACTATGTTTCTTGAAATTGTATAAATAAATTGAGCAATTCCACATTGTTGTTCATAAATATCTAGTTGGGTGTCTATGTAGGTAGATACAGCGACTTCAAGTAATTTAAATCACTTGAAAGGAATTATAGCTCTACGAAATACCTTGCTTTGTGAGTGACATTTACATTATTGAATAAAAGTTTAACTGTTGAAATGCCAGCATGTATTCACTGCTTTAGCTACAACACTGACAAATTGTAGAAATGTTTTAATCGATTGTTTCAACAACACAGCTCGAAAGTGTCCTCTTTGTACCATTTCGGTGTTTTGACCTCAAGCTAGTCAGTCATCAGTTTAAACCTTGAACAAAACCAGACAACTATGAAAATCATAGAGTATGATTTTCATAGACCAACCAAAACTTTTTTAAATGTTATCTAGACCAAATGCATCTTAATAAGGCATTTTAATAGGCATAATCTCAAAGGCATTTTAATAAATGACGATGAAACTGAACAGTATACCAGAGTTTTATTAGATTTGCATGACAAATATGTTGAATGAATGCATAGGTTATGGGGGTTTAGATTTCCGAGTGTGTTGTTGCATTAATGTGAGGCTGGAAAGGTAAAAATGATTTTTCATTCTTTTACTGAATAAATCTAAATCCTAATATTCTTTAAAAATATCTTAAACCAAATGAATTTTTATTTTCTACAGGTCCAGGGCACAGTTGCAACAACTCATCTTTGAGTTTTAATTAATTAATCTCAAAACTTGCTGTAGCAGCAATAAGTGCGCACCAGGTAGCAATCACATGATCAGTCATATCACATGACTCATAGCATCAGAAAACATGCAGGTTTTTATTCATTGTGCTATAACAAAGCGTTTAGTATATATAAAATAAATTATATGTTGTAAATATTGACTATAGCACCAACATTGGTCGCCACTCCTTAGCGTTTAATCAACCATGTCTGATCCATACAAAGCAGCCAATTTCTGGCCTGCCTCTTCATACTGCTTATTCACCAGCTCGCAATCGCTGCTATACTTTTCCTCAACTTCAGCCTTCCTGATTGCGATGTCAGCCGAAAACGTTTCCCATTCTTTGTCACGATGCTGACGCTGTTCGGCCAAGTACTTTTGCTAAAAAAGCAAAGTAGATATTAAACAGCTCCTACCATTTCACTAGTGCCCAGATGACACTAGTAATTGTTTAGAGGCACATCTGGGTTACTATCTGGAGATCTCACCAAACTAGTTAAAGCGCAAATAAATACATAACCTAATATCGTGTTATCTAATACTTGAATTTTTATGAAAATCTGTTTGTGACAAAATTTTAAACAGAAAGCAAGCAGATGAACTTAATAGCATAATAAAAAAACTGCGTTTAAATGTTCTTTTCCCTATATTTCATACATTTATACATACCTATAAGTAAAAACTGTATTGAAAAACTGATGCCTATACAGAGCACCTTCAACGCTATAGTAAGCATGAGAAATGTAAAGAACAGGAACATTTATACCATGGCAGTTTTACTGTAGTGGTAGCTAAAGGTACATTTAGCTACCATTAACTGTATGTTTTTAACAAGACACTTTCGTTCTGCAAGCAACAAACATCAGAGGCCCATCAGTGTTGCAGGAGAGGGGAATAGAAAAACGGAATTCACAAAAATAATGCAAATAAATTAAATTAACTCCATATGACGTACGCCTACAAAACATCAAAGTGAAAACAAGTTACAAGAATATGATTCAACAAAAATGAGATGAATATCAGACACTGATGTAAGTGTCTCTTAATTGAAATGGTTTATCCGTGATGTACCTTGTTATGTTTCCCAGAATCTCGAATAATTATGTCACACATTTGTTTCGATGCCAAAAGAGCATGATTGATGTCTTTCAATAAGCCCAACTCCTTATCGCAGCTTGCTACCTTTTCTGTACAACGATCTAGCCCTTCCACCACGGACTAAAAGTAAGAGAACATGAAAGCTACAACAACAAACCCAACCATCTAAAGGAGAAAGAAAACATGTAACAAATTTTGTTAATGTTGATTGGTCTAGTTTCAATAGTTTCAACCACAAATAACTTTTATAACATTTGCTCAATTTTCACAGTTAATAATAACATGCTATGCACTGTTCCTAATATTCTCAAAGTAACCTTTTAATATCAGAGCTGATCATCATGGCATCAAGTGTAATTAGCCTGTACTGTAATTACATCATTGCTGTTATGGTCTGCAAGTAAGCTATAAAATTTTACAGTCTTCCTTTGTGAATACCGTAAATACCCGCGTATAAGACGCACTTCTTTTCTTAAGAAATTGACCTAAAAATCCAGGTGCGTCTTATCCATGGATACATTTATTATAAAAATCATGCATTTATCATAATATCGAAAATTTATTATAATCTTCGTGGTCACCATTAACAATTGACCTAAAAATCCAGGTGCGCCTTATCCATGGACATTTATTATAAAAATCATGCATTTATCATTATATCGAAAATTTATTATAATCCTCGTGGTCACCATTGGCAGATCGTAGGCATGTCAACTTTTCTCATGTTGCCGTGCTTTGTGAAAGTATGCTCACCATTAATCATGCATTTGGCCCATTTCTGTTTTAATGCTGCTTTGAATGGCTTATTTGCAACGACATCCGTTGGTTGCAGAATAATGGTCACGCTGCTGGGGATAAAGAGCTGCTGGGGATAAAGACGAGGTCTGTATTGTGCCGCTTCAATTTTGATTTAACATTGTTGGTTGTACGGCACTGGAAAGCGTCTAACATCATCACGGATCGCTGTCATCAATCATTTGACATGACGAATGTCGACTGATTTAACGAAAATTTACATGAAACACCACCGTCTCTATAAAAACTAATAGAAATTTAGGACTAAAATTAGGATGCGTCCTATACACAGTTACACAGGTTTTCCATCGTTTTTTGGGTCAAATATCTACTGTGTCCTATACACAATATCGTCCTATACGCGGGTATTTACGGTAGGTAACTGGTTTATTGACTTTGCTGTCACCATGCTGCTGGTCCATTCATAGGCTTATCCATACAGATGTGGTAAATATGTGGCATCAAACTCTCGCTACTTATGTGTTGTCTCTGCCACAACAAGGTTTTTTCCCATTGTTTGGCTGAATGCTACGGTTCCTTGGATTAATTCTTACAAATCTCCTCATACTACGAGATTGTCAAGCTTAGCAATTTTATTAGAGTAGTTTATCTTAACAGCCTTTTATTTATCAACTATCTCGTGACAAGCGTAAAAAAGGTACATCATTTACTATTACTCATGTATTTTACATAGCTTGCTGATGTTTCTCATTCTGTTTTAGTCAATTATTAATCACTTTTTATCAATTGTTAAAAGCCTTTTACTATCTCCAGGTTGTCATAGGTTGCTTTATTGTTTGTAGTTTAGTGCGAAATAAATATATATACAAGATAACCAAGTCCACCCATACAAGACTTATTCACTATCAATCCGGGAGGGCCGTTGCATCAAGAGTTTGACATTTTGTTAATTTCCTCAGCAAGGGAAAAAAGTGTGTTACAAAATACAAACCTCCAAATCATCACCATGATTCTAATCTGATTTATCACAGATAATCAATGTTATTCATTCAAGCACTAAATGCCAATAACTAAAGCTAGTCAATATGTATATTAAAACATTAGCTTACCTTGCATGCTTGCTCGCCCGACTCTGTTGCCAAATCAAGCTGTCTCATTTGGCTAAATTCTGATTGCAGAACTGCATGATGCCCAAATAAGCGAACATAAACTTGTGAAACACCTACAAGAGACAATGTTTTTAACGTTAACTAAATTAAAAGTTGATATGACTAAAAAAATCTTGAAAGTGTTATGCAGAAAGTTGGGTGGTATATAATAAAAAAAATTTGTCAATATACACAAAAACTATAACAGTTTAAAAGCTAATCTTAAAATATAAACATTACAAGTTATGTTCAAGCACGCTGCAGCTCCTATAATGCAATGAGGACCAGCCAGTGTTATTTTCTCCTGAAATAACATGGGAAACACTACTACTCTTTGCTGTAGCAGACCAGCACCAACAGAATCTTTAGCAACTCATGATACCATTTATTTTAAGGTATAAAAACACGTTATAATTATTGCAAAATAATCCAGCATCTTGTAAACTATCCATTTATAATGTAAATTATCTTTATTATTGTGTTACGTTACCCTTAAGAGAGCTCTGTTCATCAGTTGAAGCTACAAACGGAAAAGATTGCATTTTAAAACAACAATCCGAAAACTCTATAAATCAAAAAATTTAGAAACATTAATGAAACGATAAAACATAATTTAGAAAATCCTCAGCTTTCCTGTACAGTACAGAACATCGGACTACTGAGAACTAATTAAAGTGTAAACACTAGTTGTTTGCATAACCTTAGTTTTATTTGTCAAATATTTTAGTGGCTGTTGTAAATTAACTATAAAATGGTTTGCATCGTCAAATGTTCAAAATAATTTGCAGCTTGAGTAGAGCGTGAAATCTAAATGAACAACTTGCTGTTGAAGTTATTTGCTATGGGAAACTTCTACGCGACAACAATAACAAGCACTGGCCCAGCACTGTAGGTGGCAGCCTTTAATAGTCATTATTACTCAACTTCTGCAACCGTTTAGTCTGTTACGCCCACAACTTGAGTAGACTTTTTTCAATGTGTCTAGCGAGCCAAATTCTAACATTTCTCAAACACTTTTTGATGGTTTTTTGCAAATTGTAATTGCTACATAAAGAGGTTTTTTTTACATCACTACACGTTATAGCTGAGATATTTTAGTTCTAGCGCGGTTGTATTGTTTGCGTTTTTTATAGTTTTACAGTGCATCATGTTTTTCGTAATTTAATTGACGAAGAAGAAATGCTAAATGATCTTATATGGCTGCCTTGGCATACCGGAAATTAATCGTATTTTTGATTCAGGCTACTATTCAAAACAAGATTTGCTTAATACAAAATTATGATTTATTTGCAACTTTTGTAGAATAAGTTGTTGCACTACTTTAAGTAGTGCATCAACTTATTAGTTGGTTTATAGCACTGATAGTAATATATTGCAACAAGATCTTAGAGAGCTTAGAGATTGGGCTGATAAATGGCCAATGAACTTTAATGTCTCCATGTGTCTTTTTATTAAAGCTGGTGGTAAAAATCTAGCAGATTCTTTTTTAAATGGTCAAGTTCCTAAGAAAGTTTCCACTCTCTCTTTTTTGGAAAATATTTTGCAAGAAGATTTTAAATGGGACTCTCATACTGATGCTATTGTTTCTAAAGCCACCAGACAATTAACTATGCTTCACAGAGTTTTAAAAGATGCAGATACGCAAACAAGGAAAGTAGCATATTTTTCTATTGTTAGATCTTGTATTGGTTTGCTTCTCAATCATGGAATTCCTATAAAAAAACGTTAAAAAACTAGAGAAAGTTCAAAATTGGGCCTATTGTTTTATATTCAGATTGAAGTGTCGTGTTTGTTTTACAAAAATGAAAGAAGACATTGGTTTTCGATCACTATCAAAAAGGAGAAAAATTGCCAGACACAAATTATATGTCAAGTGTTGTGCTAAACAACTTGAACCATCATTTGTTACAGATATTACTAACACTTATGACACAAGTTCATCACACCAGACAGAAAAAAGGCACATATACTCCTTTTATTAAAACTTGTCAGTTTTACCAATCCTTCTGGCCTAGAACTCTAAGAGAACTGAGACCTTAGGAATATGCTTACTTCGTAAGAGTAAAAAATAACGGAAAATTCCAAAATTGATCAAAAAATACTTTTTTTTAATGGTGTTCCCATGCTTTTTCAACGCACAATGCGCAGCCTTAGTGAAAAAAACTTATCTTGCTACATCTTTTTCATCATGTATTCTACCTAACACACCGGCTGAAATCCCTTTGCACTCATTACGATTTTTAAGTATGGTGTGCCTAATAATGAAATTTAATAAATAAAACATTACTTGAGTATTAATAAATTGCCAGACAAATCAAAGTCTTTCAAATTAGACTAGGGCTATATCGCTGTCAACAGTTATCTGAAAGGTGATCATTCACATCTCTACATTCACTGTCTTTATTAAGTCTAACGTTCAACACAAATTGCAAAACATTATTAGAAATAACTAGTTTGTGCGTGATGGTTTGTCACGCTATAATATGATATGACGATCACTGCTGTAGTAGCCATGCCGATTCTCAGACCTGATCTTTCTTAAACCAGATAAGATTAGATATTACATTTGAATGATACAAAGTAGCAAACTCATATTTGTATATAACGTGCTGCATTATTTAATAATTTTTTTGGTAGGGCAAAGTTGATGGTCTAATTAAATACAGTGGAGTAAAACAATGTGGTCAAACTAGATTATAATTAAACGACCTCTTTGTGTCATAAACAAAATATTGATTTATTTATTGAGTACTTGTAGTTCAAAGCTACATGTATAGGCCTATATATATTCTGTCTATATTCAGCTCTAGTGTTGTTTGCGACGTGATACTCATCTAAGAAGAGGTACCATTGCAGGTGGATTGATTTGCGATCGCCTTTTTTGAGTAGACCACAAATTATTTCCTAAATAATACATACAATAATAAAATAATTTTAAATAGAAAAAGAATTTAATTCTTACAGAGTTCATCATGCCCTCCTTTGAGCCAATGCTTGAGGTGACCCTCAAAAATTATCCTAAGAAGAACGCTGCTCATGTGTCTTATGGCACAGCTGGATTTCGAATGAAGTGGTATGTAATTTTGACATTGCCAAATATGAACACATGGTAGCTTTTACAATTAGTGGTTTTGTTTGCTATTAGATTTTTACAGTCACCGTAAAACCTCTAATTGAACGCCATGGCGCTCTATTTTTAACTACCACTGGGAATGTAAACCCCTTTTATTAAACGCTGCATTTAGCACTAATGCAATGCATAAAAGTATGATCGGTAACTGTAACCTTTGATCCAATACTTGCGAACCGGTTTTTCTATACATGAACTTCACAGTGTCAAGACCAAGTTAAACAAGAAACTACTATTAGTCTGAGGCCATTATTGATTATTTCTATGGTGTTGCTTTCAAAGTTTTGATGAGAAAAGGCGGAAGGCTTTGGAGTTGGACAACGAGAGAATTGATTGTTATTAATGTAAACGATTCATTATTAATTCAATTTTGTGAACACTTTTCTACTAATCACTTGATGTTATGCGTTCATAAAGTTCAAAGATAGTCAAAGGGGTGGCCAATTGGAGGCGGCGTTCAAATAGAAGATGGAATTCAATTAGACTTTCACAGTTAGTTTGTGAAGCGAAGAAACTTTTTTGTGTTCAACTCTCTACTCATGAGAACCTATGGTTGGAGAATTATGGGTAGAAGGAACTGATAGTCGTGGAGTCTTGCATATCTACTAGCAGAACACATTGATACCCGTCGTCATTTATTTGTAAACATATTTATAAAAACTTGTATTATGTAATCTGACGTTCAAGTACTGCATATTAATTTTATTCTAATTTTTTTGCATAATTCTCTGCAATTGTTTGAACAGACCGAGAAAGATAAAACATTTTATATCACTAGCATAAGTATAGTTTCAGAGCTTTCTTCTCAACACATATTCATAGAGTAGAACATAGAGCTGGGCCAGAAGCTTCAACCAGATAGATATTTTGTGTAGGTTAATGCTATGATAATAGGTGACCCTAATGCCCAATGTTTTTACAGGGATGATTCACTTGACTATATAGTGTATCGAGTCGGAATATTGGCTGCCTTACGCTCTCAGGATAAGACTGGTAAGTGATGTGATTAGCGGTCTGCTCAAAATCTATATTGTGTGTCTGCGTAAACACTTTGCGTTTCCATTTTTTTTGGCGATTTTATCTAAACTTCATACGCGTACGCTCCGTGCCTTTCACCAGGTCGCTAAATTATTTGATTTTATATATCGATCTGATTCCTGACAAACAGCCTCTTAAACACCAAATTTGGGCAAACGATAAAAGGAACCTCGAGCATCTCTGGGCTTTCTGCTTGTTTCCGATAATATGCGCCTCAAAAATTTTTTTTATGCCTAATTACTAGTTTGATGAAACAGTTTTCTTTTGTTGTCTATTTGTCAGCCAACTTAGTTTTAATGCAGAACATGAGAGCTAGAGTTGTTCCATCTCATTTATATATATGTAAATCTTGGTGTTTGTCTTTTTGTTACACCCTGTGTCCAGTTATAGCGATTAAAATCTAGCAAGGATAGTCTGCAGGGCATCTGAAGGATGCTGAGAAGATGAAGATCCGCAGGATCTAGAAGGTTCTTTGAAGCGGCAAACTTAACCATTAAGCTACAGTGAATACAATTGATTCATTGCGCAAATAGTCATTATATTGGTTAAGATACTCATGGGGTTAACACTACTTGGGGTTAACAACTAACACTGTTGACTGTTACATGTCACGATTGTTAAGTTGGCCCAAAAACATTGGTAATGTTTTAGTAAAAATTTTAGTAAAGTTCTAGCTTTTCAGGCGAGTTACTTAAATTAATAAAGCAATTATTCTATTATCTGTGAGACACAGAGCATTCAGCTAGTCTTTATATGAATCTTAATCTTTTGTTGATCTGTAATCCCTGTGTCCAGTTATAGTGATTAAATTCTATCAATTAAAAATCTGCATGGCACTGGAATTGAACTCTTGACATTCAAATCACAAGTATGCTCACAAGTATGCTCACAAGTATGCTCACAAGTATGCTCACAAGTATGCAAACAAGTATGCTCACAAGTATGCTCACAAGCATGCTCACAAGTATGCTCACAAGTATGCTCACAAGTATGCAAACAAGTATGCTCACAAGTATGCTCACAAGTATGCAAACAAGTATGCTCACAAGTATGCTCACAAGCATGCTCACAAGTATGCTCACAAGTATGCAAACAAGTATGCTCACAAGTATGCTCACAAGTATGCTCACAAGTATGCAAACAAGTATGCAAACAAGTATGCTTACAAGTATGCTCACAAGTATGCTCACAAGTATGCTCACAAGTATGCTCACAAGTATGCTCACAAGTATGCTCACAAGTATGCTCACAAGTATGCTCACAAGTATGCAAACAAGTATGCTTACAAGTATGCTTACAAGTATGCTCACAAGTATGCTCACAAGTATGCAAACAAGTATGCTCACAAGTATGCTCACAAGTATGCTCACAAGTATGCAAACAAGTATGCAAACAAGTATGCTTACAAGTATGCTCACAAGTATGCTCACAAGTATGCTCACAAGTATGCTCACAAGTATGCAAACAAGTATGCAAACAAGTATGCTTACAAGTATGCTTACAAGTATGCTCACAAGTATGCTCACAAGTATGCTCACAAGTATGCAAACAAGTATGCTAACAAGTATGCAAACAAGTATGCAAACAAGTATGCAAACAAGCGCACGTAACCGTTAGAATAAGCCATTCTCATCATTATCAACCATTTTATCCATTATTATCGCGATTGCGCACGCTAAATATGCACTTTTTATTATTAACTGATATTACCTTTTTCATTTGTTTCTCTTTTGAAAGTTGTTTAAGCCGTTTTAAAATCCATTACCTATTTTCTTTTAATTTGTAATTTTCAATTATGCCGTTTCAATTTCAAATGTGCCGTTGCACTCCTATTTTCAGTTCTTTACATTTGTACCAATATCGAGAAATACCACTATCATTTATTCAAAGTTTTGATGGATAGCTTCTGCTGCAGCAATAACCTTTTTTATACACATACTTTTATGTACTCATTGTTATTATTAATTTAATGTATTCATGATTTTTATTTTGTTTTCTCAGTTCGTATTAATTATATCAGTATCAAATTATTTTTCATTGTAGTAGAGCAGGCTTTATCTAGCCATTACTTGCTCATTATTTCACATTTCAGCACCTTTACAGTTGTTTCACTTTTTTCTTAATTTATTTTACTGCACAGCACAAAACATTTTTCTCATATTATAAAATTTAAAAGTAAGAATTGTAAATGTTGTATATGCTACGGAAAAAATAATTTTCTGTGCAAAGTACTTTTTATTACCAGGGCAACCCCGGGCATCCATCTAGTTTTGGTATATAAGCAGATACAGTAGTTCCTTGCTACTTTGTGGTTCACCTTTTGCAGCTTCAGTACTTTGCAGGGTGAAAAATATTCATTAAAAACTTGAAAATTACAGAAAACGATTGAAAGTTAAAAATGAAATGCATATAATACACAGATCTTTCTCATATGCTGGCTCAGTGAGATCCCTGCTCGCGCATCATTGTAAGAGCAGCTGTCATGGTTCCCTGTTTTTGTTATATTTCAGCTATATTGTTACGTTTTGTGAAGTGTAAGAGTATGAAGTACTTGTAACGCCTTTCATCGTGTCTCATAAATGCCTACAACTCTAAAATTCGTCTATTGAACCTGGGAGAAAAGAGAACGCTTATGATTCATAAAAAGGTGACTTTATTAGGTGTGAGTTTATTAGTTTCCATTTCACTGAGTTTCACTTATCGAAGGGAGGGGGCGTTGAGGCACCAGCCCCTACTTATCGAAGGGGCGCTGGTTTCGATTAATTAAAAAAGAGAAGGATTACTGTACATGCTATGGAGGACACAGATTTGACCCAAGTTCTACTCAAACCGGTGCATCTTATCAATCCTAGTTAGTAACCTTGGTCTAAATGGTAGTTATCCTCTCAACTTAAGTGTCACAAAAGTGCAGCATACTGAACGCGTTGCCATCAACCCTCTTTCACACCGTCATTAGCCGCTACCCCCATGCTTCGAAAGTAAGAACTCCATACAGTACTGTACATAGCAATGGTACATTTCATTGCATAACCACTACATAGGCATTTGTTACTTTTCAGGCATACTTGGTGTATTAGAGCTATTAAAAACACGTTTTTCTATTGCAATATCCTGCTTTTAAGGATATACTATATCCCTGAAAGCATCAAGGGGTTTTTAGAGGTAGGGAACAAATTAATTAGTACTTAGTTATTTTATATAAAAAAATGGATTGGAGGTATGAGAGAATTGATTGCATAGGAGCTCGACGTCAGTTTTGTTCATTCTATTAGTTTTGCTTTCTCCATGATTGGTTTTTTTTCTAATTTGATTGATTTTAATAGTTTTTGTGTTGTCTGCAATTGCAACAACTTGAAAAATCTGTATTTTTGCTTTAACCTAAATGTCGCTAATGCTAATCATCTTTGACTTGACAGCTGTTATCGGTGTGATGATCACAGCCAGCCATAATCCTATCAGCGACAATGGAGTGAAGATTGTTGACCCATATGGTGAGATGCTTGAAGCTCACTGGGAGAAATTTGCAAACAAAATAATAAACTGCAGGTAACTATAGAGCAGGCTGGCTATTGCTCCCTCTACTAATAGTAATATGATAATAATAATTGAACTGCAGACCAAAACAGTACAATAGCATCTCGCTAGAAGTCTGTACTATAGTTTATAGCTGTTCAGTTTTAATACAAGATGGAGGAAGTTTCAGTTTTCCGTCTCTGTGAAGTATTTGTATCGAATCCTTCACTCCTTTCACAGCCCTTAAGAATTATTTTACCAACAAAGTTTTTAGGATATTTCTGACAATTCAACAGCTTTGCTTGTATATATTATCAATCTTCTGATGCTGCTCTCTGGTCGCAACTGCTATGCACGGAATAAGCCAACTTATCTTAGGTCAACCATTTCTTGTGAGTTAACCTATAGTACCCTTGTTTCTGAATTGCCTTTTGGCACCTGTTTTTGAGTTGACCTACAGGTCCCTGCTTTTGAATTGATAAGTGGCCCTTGTTTCTGAGTTGACCTAAAGCCCCTTGTTTATGAGTTGACCTAAAGCCCCTTGTTTCTGAGTTGACCTAAGGGGAGCCTGATTCTGAGCTTAACCATTTGCTGCTTTCGTATGTGTTGAATCAAGGGTACTGTCATTGTTGATTGACTCAAAGCAACTTCCTAGTAAGTTAACTATGGGCAGCTTTCTTGTGAGTTGGGCTGTAATTATTTACCTTCACGTACCTCGACTCGTCGCACTGATCAAGTTTTCTTATTTACTTTAGTGATGAAGAGCTCGCCGGTGTCATCCAGTCCATTATCAATGAGTCAAACATCAACTCTAGCCAAACACCTCAGGTTTATGTTGGCATGGATACCAGGTACAGTTGAACATCATGTATTCTACTCTGTATTCATTTTGAGACGGCACTACTGGTGTGGTCATGACTGCAATGTAGAGATAAACTAGCCATGATAAGTTTTCCCCAATGGGTCCTTTCAAGTGTTTCATAGATTGCTCTTCTGTAGTATTCTTTGACTCTTGACAATATAAAAACTGTGACGATTTTGACCTTCAAAGAATGTTTTTTAGGGCATTTGTTCCTCCAAGGTGGACGAATAAATCAACAGATACTTATATGCATGTAGCAGGCTATTAGTTTTTACACTTGCTGTTTCTGTACAATTAACAAGCATTTATGAAATGTTTGTTTCATATTTTTATTGTATAAAGATCCATATGCCAAGGATTTTTAAGAAATAACAACTTCTATCAAAGATATCTTTGAAAGAATAATAATCCTTATGAATAATGTTTTTCAGTAAATAGCATTTTCTGCTAGGAATATCTTTAAAGGAATAGCAACTCCTGGAAAGGATATCGTCAGAGGAATAACAACTCTTAGAAAGGATGTCTTTAAATGAGTAACAACTCCTAAAAAGGATGTCTTTAAAGGAATGACAACTCCTTGAAAGGATATCTTCAAAGATTAGCAACTCCTATATAGAAAATCTTTAAAGGAATGACAACTCCTATAAAGCAAATCTTTATAAAAATAACAACTATAGAGGAAAGCTTTAAAGGAATAGGTAACAACTATTAAAAAGGATGTCTTTAAAGAAATAACAACTCCTAAAAAGACATCTTCAAAGGGATAGCAACTCCTCGAAAGAATATTTTCCAAAGAATAGCAACTCCTATAAAGGAAATTTTTAAGGGAACAGCAACTACTATAGCGGAAATCTGTAAAGGAACAACAATTACTTTAGTGGATAGCTTCAAAAGAGTAGCAACTCCCAGAAAGGCTATCTTTTAAAGAATAACAACTCCTGTAGAATAACCCTTTAAAGGAATAACAACTCCTATGAAGAATTTTTTGAAAATGTCAACTGCTGCAAACATTTAACTTTTAATAAAAGCTTATTTAACCTGACTTCGTTTTGTCTATCATCAATATAATATTTGTGTAAGTGCTTATGGCTACGTTAGATGGCTCTATGGTGATTGTGTTTATAGAATAGGAGACAACTATGTAATAGCTGACAGTGCTTAGATTTGACATGGTTGTAAATTACCTCTGTAGACCAAGCAGTAAGAGGCTGTCTGCTGCATGTCTGGCTGGCGTGGAAACCATGGGAGGAAAAGTTGCTGACTTTGGTAAGAAAATAGAATAAAGATCAGTCTACAGCCACTGCATATTGTACTGATTGTGGGTATCAGTAAAAGGGTAGGCCAGTGAAAGTGGCTGTCGGTGAAAGTGGCTGTCAGCGAAAGTGGCTGTTGGCAAAAGCGGCTGTCTGCGAAAGTGACTGTTGGCAAAAGCGGCTGTCTGCGAAAGTGGCTGTCAGTAAAAGGGGTTGCCAGCGAAAGTGGCTGTCGGCGAAAGTGGCTGTCGATGAAAGTGGCTGCTTCAGGACATCTTGTTTTACTAGTTTTATAAAGAACTGTTACGAGACAGTCAACGACAGTTACTCTAGCATTATCTGTTATAAGTGTTTAATGATTGTCATTTGAATGTCACATGGCTGTCACATGACTGTCACATGATTGGTAGATGATTTTCACGTGACTGTCGAATGACTGTCATATGTCTGTCACATGACTGTCAAGTGACTGTTTCATATTGACTGACTAACTGATATCTAGGACACATGCTATGCTCTAGCCTGCTGTCTATAGATTTGAGGAAGGCCTACCTCACAATTTATCTCTCTCCCATAACGCAGGTTTCGTAACAACACCTCAGCTCCACTACATGGTCTGGTCATACAACAGTAAGTCTACTCACCAACCCACTATGGAGGGATATTATCGCAAGATCTCAGACTCATTCAAAAGATTTCTCAAGCTTTGCAAGCATACGCAATCGATCTCGGCTCCCGTATGTATGCCAATGATACTACAGTCCTTGCGCTTGCAACATGCTCCAAATGAGCAAATGATTTTGCATAAGTTGATGAAGGGAAGTGTTGTTATGAATACAAACAACATAATACTTTACAAATACAGCGGCTAGTAAGATATCACTGATAATACTCCTTCGTATGTTAAAACCATTGTATGTTGAAACAAGTATTCCTATAAAAGTACATTGTAAATGGTTTATTTCATTCCACAGCTCAAAAACTTGTAAAACTTGTTAATAAATACCACCGGTAATTGCACATAGCATTCGAACATATGCATTACATAAAGCTATGTAATGCATTCAAACATATGCATTACATAAAGCTATGTAATGCATTCAAACATATGCATTACATAAAGCTATGTAATGCATTCAAACATATGCAGTACATAAAGCTATGTAATGCATTCAAACAAATGCATTACATAAAACTTTGTAAAAATCTAAATGTAAAAAAACCAATAATATAAATAAAAAACTGTTTGTACAATAATAAGTGATTAGAAGAAGCTTTTTTACAACTTTTTCTTAGAGATACTTAAACTGGAAGTATGAGTGGCAATAATGTTCAGGTTTGCAGGTAAAAGTGGTAACAGAGATATGCCGGATAAAGTGCTTTTATCTTGGGCTAGGGGAAGTCTACATTAATAAATGTTATATTCGTTATATTATTGTAACGTTTTTTAAAAATTTAACTACATGTATTAGTGTTTATTAACTTTTTTTCATTGCACCTACAAAATCGCAATGTTACGAGAGACTTTGTATATCAAATGTTTGAAATTACTCTGGGTATACAATACAGTCAAGTATTTGCTCAAATTTCTTCATCGTATGTTGGACGATTCGCTTGTTGAGGTGATCAAAGGTAAAGGTTGGAGTTTATTATGAACAAGTGTTATTATCGACTAATAGTTTACAAACTGAACGATTTTACAGAAATTGGACCCAGAATTGCGTAAGCTTTTTCTAATACAAATAAGAATCATCAAGCTTCAGGGATAAATACATTGCCATATGTTAATTCTGTAGAAGTTCATGTTTACAACTTATGGAACTAAGGCTTATGAATGGAGCGATCGCTCGCTCCATTCATAAGCCTTCGTAATTGATGAATGAGAAATGGTTTATGTATTTGTAGACATGAGTGGTCTTCATTGAACATTACAATTTCCATTGTAAATTCTCTCTGAAATCATCTTCATTTTAGATCCATTTAAGAGAACTTACAGATTCATTGTTAATAAAAAGTGACTTTTTAATCGATGATAAATTGCCAGAAATGATAAAGTGCAGTATGCATGTCAAAGCCTTTTATTTTGTGTTACAATAGCAGTTGTTTCAAATGTGCCAACTTGTACACTATTACAAAATTCTGTGCTTGCAATTAATGGGACGGCTAAAATGCTGGGCTATATGGGGCATGAACCAATGAGATTCAGTTTATTAAACTGACTCTAACCAACCGAGCTAGTCAGTCACCTTCCGAAGTCTCAAATAGTTGAAGGCATCTTGATTCTCTGTGCTTACAGAGCAGTCGTGGAGCAGCAGTGGTTCATTGGTTAGTACGCAGGCATACAATCAGTAGGTCAGGGGTTCGAATCGCAGAAGAACCATTGACGGTGTTAGGAAGAACATCCATCACAACTGCTTCTGTGCCAAATCCCATGCGCAGATGGTCACAATATATTTACTTCAGGATAAATCTGGTTTGGAATAAAGTGCCATACGTGCAACGGAGAGGAAATAAATCTTGATAATTAAATACAATCATATTAAAACAGAGCATTAAATGCTGTATTTCTAGGTCTAGTACAGTCATAATCTTATCAAACATTTCTGTCATTGTAGTGATTGGTGTCTGTATCTGGTAATTATATTCTTCACAGTTTTTCTCTTTGTATACTCATAACAATCATATTTTTTCTGCCTGGTTACTGACGCAGTGGCTTCATTTAACCATGTCAGCATGCTTACGCACCCTCACAGGCAGCCAGTGTGCAACAGACACCTGTCTACACATGTTTCATATACAGTTAGACAGAGTGGGCTTAAGGGTTGATAACAAATAAGGATATTCTATATAACAGTGGAATAGTCTATATCTATAAAGCCGTCGTTTAGTGTGTTCAGCTATAGCTATTAATATCTAGGAATGAAAGTCCGCTTCATGCTGGGTTTGATCTCAGAACCTCCTGTTCACCAGGCAATAACCTAACCAATTAAGCTACACAAGATGCAATGAACTCAATAGGCAATATGAGTCGCTATGTCAGTTAAAATACGCGTAGCAATCTGTGTTACGAAACATCACTAAAGCTTGCTCTAACGGCTCTTATTAGTATGTTTAAAAATACAGATAGAAGCTTACTCAAATTAGTCATTGGCAATTTGCCAGGCTAATGGCAAGTGGCAGGCAATTACATTACCTGCCACTGTTTGTAAGCTGTTTTTTAATACCCGTGCAATGCCGGGCATCCGGCTAGTGATTTATATTAATAAACTTGACTCTGGCATTGTGTCTGTCTGTTAGTCCGCAATTGTGGCTGATTTCATCCAAACTTCACACACATATGATCTGTATCTTCTGCCAGGTAACTAAAAGGATTTGGTTGCACATCTCTAGCCGGTTCTTGAGAACCAGTTTCTTAATCGCTTACAATGTCGGCTATCAGATCGAAAATGAAAATATTCCCAGACATTACAGAGCTTACTGCTAGTGAATGTAAATGCATGAAACTTGAAGTAGCTGAGAAAATAAGAAACAAGTTTTAGAAATATCTCACATCCTTTATTTACCCTACTTCATACAGATGTAGGGTACTCATATTTTAGTATTACACCCTTAGCCTATATTGTATATTCACATTAATATTCGTTAAAACTATCATACAATCTTCAGGTACACAGGCTATGCTACAAGTCTATGCTAGTGTAGTTTGTTTTTCTGCATTATAGGTAACGATAGATGGAGCTAATGGAATAGGGGCTCTCAAAGCTGGTGAGTTGCAGACGTACCTCGGAGATAGTCTGAGTCTGAAAGTTGTCTTTGACGGAACCGCCGGTGTTCTTAATGATCAGGTAAATCTTCTATTATTAAGGTTTTCTCAGCGCTCAATGGTCGATACAGGAAGTTGGGTAATTTATTTGCGATATGTTCAGCAACATGGTTGACTGTGATTGATCAATGTTAACTTACCGTAAAACCTCTAATTGAACGCCATGGCGCTGTATTTTTCAACCCTTCTCTCATAGTGGCGGTCAAATAGAAGTGGCGTTCAAATAGAGGTTTTATGGCATACGGTGTTTACTTTTCATGCAGACGATGCTAGATTGATAATTACTCTGACAACTTGATTTTGTAGAAGAAGCCATGTCGGTCTCTGCTGCTGACACAGTGCTAGCTGGAAGGGTTTATTAAGGAATTTTTTTATCAAATGTCAAGTTATCCAATAGTTGCTGTTGATCCTTAGGGTTTAAAGGTTAACTGACAGAATTTTAAAATTAGGCCTACATCTATTTATATTAATGTAGTCATGGTAGTTCATTTTTTCGGCAGTGATTTTGATGCTAGAAGACCAGTAGCCAGTTTTGAACATAAGGAGGTCATTTTGTCTGCAAAACATGAATGTATAAATTGCGGCAGTAATGCAGATGACTAGCCAATGCGTGAGTACGAGACAAAAGCATTTCTGTTGGTCACTATTCTTATACATTTCTCCAATGAAGTTGCAACACTACTGTATGTCGTTATAGTTACCTAACTTGTCAGATAGTTGTAATGCAAGCTCAAAGCAGTTTCCACAAATACCGAAAAAGTCTGCCTTGTTTTTATACATGCCCCACTAATTTTCAAATTGTGGTTATAGAACAGCTGCAATCCGCTTGTGTATATCGTTTTTGGAGTGTGCTAACAAAAGTTCCTTTACACAAAATCGGAGATTTAAAAAGTCGCCTGTAAAATTTAGCTATTGTCAGAAGTCATGTTTGAAATCCTATTAATGCATACGTGTTGGTCTAGACAAACCAGTGTTGGAGTCACTCAGACCTCTCAACATCTGTATCAGGGTTGTTAAATATTCCCCATGGTTACCTCTGTAAAACTCCAGTAAAAACTCGACGGGAAAAATGTGGTGCGAAAAAATTAAAATAGGAAAAATTAGGAGAATTTTGTAACATTTTTTATTTTGATTCTCTTGAAATGGAATCTGCTTACTTAAACCTTAAAAATGCCATAAAATAGACATTAATAGTTTAACCGATATAAAGTTACAACCTTGGTTGTTGAAGTGGTAATAGTACAAATATGTAGGCCTAATACAACATAGAATTTTGCTATTTGTTTGTTTGACATTTAATGACACAATACAGAACCTGTATTGTGTCATTAACTTTATCTGTATTTCTGATCATTGGGCTTTATTCACTCCTCTAAAGCTAGAAACTAATTAGTTACCTTTAAGCTAAGATGGTATTTAAGAGGAGATCATCGAAGTGTGGTGACTGTTAATTGACAGCCATGTAAGGATGGTGGCTGTTAAATGGTAGCCATTATGACTACCATGTAATGGCTTTAATACCATGTAATGATAACTCTTTAAGAATGCTTTTGAAGGCATAGCAAAAGTTAGAGAGTACATGTTTGTGAGCATAAACACTACCAGATTATGATGACATCTATATGGTAACCACCATAATATGATACCATCTATATGGTAACCACCATAATACGATACCATCTATATGGTAACCACCATAATACGATACCATCTATATGGTAACCACCATAATATGATACCATCTATATGGTAACCACCATAATACGATACCATCTATATGGTAACCACCATAATATAATACTATCGCTATGGTACTATGGTATGGAATGGGGTTATTGAGAACCACCATGCCATAACATGTTTTACCAACTTTTCCCTTTTACACACAATTATATTAATACTGATTGTTTGTTTAGTTATTGCCACATTGCTGCTGCTGCCCTCTAACCTAAACCATTTTCTATGGTTTGTAGTGCGGTGCTGACTATGTCAAATCCAAGCAGACTAGCCCCGTAGGCCTGGACACCCTGGCTGGGGAGAGATACGCTTCTGTTGACGGAGATGCTGATAGAGTTGTCTATTACTACAAATCTAAAGGTGCTTGCTCTCTTTCTGCCCATTTGGTACATGTTGATATACTCCCAAGAATAGAGTCGTATCTTGTGGTTACACATGTGGTTATAAATTTAGTAGAAGGAAGGTATGTACAGTGCGCCCTCAGGTTACAATGACCTTGTTATCTGATTTTTTTACCTGCAATGTAGAACACGCTGGTTTTTCACCCTCTGTACGAAATATTTTTCAGGTTACGAAATCAACAAAAATTGATCTCGAAATTCAAATTTGACAGTCGTTGTGCTGGTTACAGCGGAATAACAAATATGCTGATATGCTCTCTGGTGAAATTCCTCTATCAATGAATGAAAGAGATACGATGTTCGATCTTGATCAGTTCGGCGTTATTAGTTATAGTGAAAACGAAACTGAAAACAGAAATTTTGAAAGTGATGAAATTTTGGGGATGAAAAACTTGAAGTTTAGTAAAATAGTTAAAAATACATAATAAAACTTAGCTTCAAGGGTGTGTTTAGTCAGCTAAATTCTTTTAGGTTAAATTCAGCGTTCATGTTATATGTTTGTTTCGAAGGTAAGAACTCTATACGGTACGTACTGCACATAAAACATTGTAATGCTACACTTTCTTGCAGATCATAACCACTAAATACACTAAAGTTGCTGTAGGTAACTATAGTTACTAAGGTTAACATATTATTTTGTTACTAATTTTTAATATGTATGTATATAGAATTTTGATGATTTCTACCAGGGGGTGTTTGCATTAGATATTGACTACGGGTTTTTATACCTCTATACGATATTTTTGCTTTACAATGCCAACACCGGAACGAATTAAAATCATATGACAAAAATCTATATTCTATAAGGTAATGTAGGGTGTTCAGCGGTCAGCGGTTCAAAACCTTCACTAGGGGATGTCAGGAGAAGCATCGGGTCTTAAATTACTCCCAAGTATCCCAATATGCACTAGTGATGTTGTCAACATGATCGGTGGTCAACTCCACCTCCCCAGCAAATATCCTGCTAAGGTGGTTTTTCTTGGGAGTTCTCTCAGGCCTTAAATTAATGCCTGAGAGGCATGTGGAGTATGAACTGAGTGAAAAAAATGATACAAAATTAATAATTATGTCCTCTTCTATAAAATAAGTTTGCTAAAACCCACGCTAGAATTTCATACAGTGGCGATCGTGATTACTGGATCGCTTAGTAATTTTTTCGTATTCTTTGTCATTTATGGCATGAACTCATTTTCCTTGTAATCTCTGACTATACATACTATACATATTTGAGAAGAAAGTTTAGTAGATACTCCTCAAAAAATATTAATCACCCATTTTATCTTATCTTGCGATCGTTAATAAGGGCTGGCCAATGAAATACTCAGATGTTAGTAATACTCCAAAGGCCACCAATGTACTACTTTTATATAGTTACTTGTATAGTTACCGATATGTTAAATTTAGCCACCTCCGTCAATGAATATATACTTGGGTTTTTGGTTTTTTATCGTAATAGGCAGATATCGGTGTGTTAACCAAAAACAGGCTTAAAAGCAAATATCAGTTCATATTTAATAATATTCATGTGTGGAACATTCTAGTGTTCCATTGATGTTTATATTGCCATTATTTATCCAATAAACACTAAAAAAACTATGAATTATTAACAAATCAAATGTTTATTCTAAGCGATCCAATAGTTATGATAACCACTAGTAGTGGAGAAGCCAGGTTTATTTAGGTTCAATTCCTAACTTTGACTGCATTTGAATGAGCCTCAGAGACATCACTATGTAGCTGCAATAGAGTTGGCATGAAGTTACAGAGAGTCTAATTAGAATCAATTTTATATCTATGGAACTGGAATGTAAGTCGAGTTGGAGCATAAGAGAGTAATCTGGTGGTGGCATCTATGGAAAATCTGCCAATCAGTTCACTAGTAACATCTGAGATGGTCAGCAAGTGCTTTTGCTATCTGATGTATATATGGGCCATTTGCCATATGATGGATATATATGAACCATTTGCTATGTTATGTATATATATGGACCATTTGCCTAATTTTCGGTCTTTGTGAGATGAACTACAATAATCTGGCTTGTCAAAAATACATGAAGTTTTTTTTCTCCATTGATTAATGAACTTTGATGGAGTTGTCTGTCTTTGTGCAGACCAACCGTTTATTATTAGCAGCCTTACTGCAAAGGTGTAATAATGGTCACTCAATTTTTAAAACAATTTTTATTGTATGTTAGTTGTCATGTTGGGGCACTACCAATAAATTTATCACTTTAAAGTAGTTTCTCAACTAGTAGAGTTATCCTATGAAGATCTTTGATAAAACCGCATGCGCACATGATTTAACAATCCATAGAAGTCTACAACACGAAGATCATAACTCTATTGTAAAGATATAAGAATGTCACTTTTTTGACGAACTTAGTGCATATATGGACATTAACAGCCACAGAAACACTCCTGTTGAGTTACTTTAAATGAGTTCAGGATAAAAATGGTGCAATGATGCATTGAGTGGACAACTCTGAAATTTAGGTTTTATTTCACGAAACATTAAGAAAAAAACTTAGTAATTTCTCAAATAATTTATTTAAATCTCTGTCCAGTACTTTTAATGTCTGTTCAATTAAATTGAGTGAGTCTGTGAGTGATACACAAAAAAAATAGATGCTCTCTCATTTCCTGTGGTTGTTTGGTCTCTGAGGCACGCTAATTATTTTGTTTTTGAAGAAATGAAACTAAACTGAGCAAAAGAAAAGAGGTGAATTTGAATTCAAGTGTGGAATGTTTTTAATAAACCAGTAAGATTGGAGTTGGATTAAATGAAATCTTGAGAGATGCAACATCTAGTATCGCATCACCGACAGTGTGTCACCAACTCTATCCAACCTTCTAAATGCTATGAAATTATGAGATCTGATAAGTTAATATAATTATTACATACAGTCTGTTAAATATGCAAAAGGGCAGTGTAAGTGTTTGATTCTTTGCTAGCAAGTGTCAACAAGTACTGACACTCTGTTGCAGACGATGTGTTCCACCTGCTAGATGGTGACAAGCTGGCTATACTGATGACATCATATCTCAAACGTCTGCTGAACACCAGCAAGATGAGTGATGCCTTAGCCCTAGGTCTTGTGCAGACTGCGTATGCTAATGGGGCGTCTACTGATTACATCACTCAGCAGCTGGTACATTCTTATATTCATTTATCTGAGGCTAATCCTGTGTTGCTGGAAAAACACAACAATAATAATTCAGTGTATATAGATTACTACATTCCATTGTTTAATATAACACATTGGTAGATGTTCCTACAAATAATAATTATTTATTGTTTTACTTAAAAACATTGCATGTCAATGTTGAAGAAAATACGCTTCCAGATTTATCAGATGCAGCAATTGCTTATAATTGAGCAAGCTTGAAAAACTAGGAGAGAGAGCACAACTAGTGCGGTAGAATCTAGACTTACGGACAAACAAGTGAATGAGTTTTTTATTTACGACTCAATAACTGAGCCACATTTTCATCTGCTATCCGATTTATAGTTTGGGATGTGACTTGTTGTGGGAGTGCTGACACTGGTCAGCAAGTATGACGATTAAGAACAGCTATATAGCATGTATTTGACACATGATATATAGTCGTCATGTGTCAGTTATCTTCACCTCTGGTAGCTGATATCATCTGCCTCTGAGTATCTTTTATATACTGTAATTTTGCTTATATGCTGCATTGTTAGAGTATACATATACATGTAAGTGTTTATT
Organism: Watersipora subatra; assembly: GCF_963576615.1. Lineage (NCBI taxonomy): Eukaryota > Metazoa > Bryozoa > Gymnolaemata > Cheilostomatida > Watersiporidae > Watersipora > Watersipora subatra. The sequence continues at coordinate 23,303,998 of NC_088709.1, forward strand.
ATTCAAAGACATGTTTATTTTCATAATTCACTGTGGTAGAGGTGTATATTTTGTCTAGAACAAGTTAATTTCATTTCAATTACTTTAAACCGAGATAACTCGATTGGGGTGTTAGTAGATTGGCATGTTAGTAAATTGATGTACTAATTTGATCATGAAACCAATTAAATTCAAATCTCAATGTTTTACTGTATAGTGTGTTTATTCTGTTCATAAAGTATAGATATGAACTTTATTATCTCTGGTCAAAGTCGTACAAAGTAAATTAGACCGTGAGACAAAAATAAAGAATGGTAAAGTAAAATTATGAGTACTGAAAGAAAAAGCGACCTAACGAAAATCAGGTTATGTATTTTACCGGGCCAACTGGGCAGAGCAATTTAAGAGACGTAATCTAATGACGACAACTCAACTCTAATGGCTGAGGAAAAAAGCTGATGTATCTATTTCATATCATAAGGTCAGGCAAAATAAAATAAAGGACAGTAAAGTAACATTATGAGTATTGGAGGAAAAAGCTTTTTATGAATAACACTGTTCTATAATGTGGATTGGCAAGGTGTTGGTGTCCGGTATAAGGTGTGGTTAATTTTTTGAGAACGTATCGAATGTATCAGCTTCTATTTACACATTTTATAAAGTATGAAATTTATATATTTCATACTCTCTTTAGTATAATCTTCATGTGCATATAAAGAAAATTTTTAATTACTTTATTAGTATTATTATTAGCTTTTATGACTGCCACTTTATAGGAACCAGAAGGCTGTTCAAGGTACTAGGTTGTGGCTATTCTGTTGTTTATCGCAACATAATAGCCACAACCTAAAGGCAATACAAAATACTGTGTTTTGCCCATTTAGGACGTACCAGTGGCCTGCACCAAGACAGGAGTGAAGCACTTGCACCATGCAGCACTTGACTATGATATTGGAGTGTATTTTGAAGCTAATGGTCATGGCACCATTGTATTCTCTAAGTCAGCCAATAATCTCATTGCAGAGGCAGCATCAAGGTACTTGGCTTTGGCTAATTATCTTAATATTCAGTAAATCTCTCCATGTTGAGACATAAATATTGTAGTTATAGTAATTAGCTTTATTCTCATGCCTTAGTCAAACACTGAACATATCAGATGAATTTTTATCTCAATAGAGCCAATATAAACTATAATTCGCTAACATCAACCAATAAACAAGTACTATCTGCTAACATCAACCAATAGAAACAGCTCTTTGAACTCTTTGTTAATCTCAACCAATAGAAACAACTGTTTGCTAACATCAACCAATAAAAACTCCTATTTGCTACTATCAACCAATAGAAACTGCTATTTGCTACTATCAACCAATAAAAACTGCTGTTTGCTAACATTAACCAATAAAAGCCACTATCTGCTAACACCAACCAATAGAAACTACTCTCTGCTGACATCAACCTATAAAAACTATTATTTGCTATTGTCAACTGCTATAAAATGAAGCTTTCTACCATCAACCAATAGGGACTATCATTTTAGAGCAGATGCAAGCACAGAAGAAGGTGTGGCGGTGCTGAAACTTCATGCGCTGTCAGAAATAATCAACCAAGTAGTGGGCGACGCCCTCTCTGACATTGTTGTCATAGAAGCTATCCTCGCAGATGAGAACATGAGCATGGAAGACTGGGATAAACAGTACACTGATCTACCTAATGTACTGACCACAGTCAAGGTGAATGTAATATAAAACATACAAAGACATCTAATGTATCACATTAGCTGTTGACATAAAGCTCTGGATACCATTACCTCTTAATTTTTAAAAGTATATACAACTGTACATTATAAACACATGTAAAAATAAATTGCAATCTTTAAGATAATAGGTCTGTCTGTCCGTCCGTCCGTTTGTCTGAAGCCATGGTGAAAACTTTAGTGGAAAAAGTTGCCCAAAAACACGGGAATTGAACTCGAACCCTCCATATTACAGACCGGCGCACTACCACTACACTACTCGGCCGCTTTGCCACTCGGTGGAATAATTATGCACATACTGATTACTCACGACGATCCCTCGCGGTGCACAGGACTTCATAGTGTGCTGGTAATAACAATAATAGCAATAACAATAATAATAATGAGAGCAGATGGTAGAAACATGAGTGTATGTCCGTCTGTCCGAAGTCACATTAAAAGAGTAAAAAAATTGTCTTGCTCTGGTATCGAACTCATACTGTCTGTTTCTCAAACGGCACTCTAATCATTACCCTACTCAGCCACCTTCCCACTTCAACAAATAATTATGAACATCTTGATTACTCATGATGATCTCTCACGGTGCACTGGACTGCCAAGTGTACTTGTACATAATGGTAATGATAGATAAACACAAGATTTAAAATGGTTTTACAAATAATTTTTTATCTTCAAACATTTGAGAAAGAGAAACACTGAGCATCCTTTAGAACTATTTTACATTATTTACAATGATAAAGTAATAAATAGTAATAATAATGATGTGCAAGCTAAGTTTATTTATTAATAAAGCAGTGTTATTGTGGCTGTTCATAGTAAACCCTTTTTACTCTTTGGCATCAAGATATGTGTATTAGTAGTAGCTACATGCAGAGAGAAACTACAGATAGTGGTTTCATACAGCTTTATACATGGATCTTTTTAATCATTGCAGTTTATGATTATATTAAATTAAACCCGCTTTCATTTTTACATATACACGATATACAATTATATACATATAATATACATATACACAATATGTATATAATATACATATACACGATATGTATATAATAATATACATATACACAATATGTATATAATATACACAAGTTTTTACTGCCCTGTTTACTGCTGATAATGTTGATATGTTGAAGGTTGACTTGCAAAAAAATTCACATTACAGTTATTTGATATGAAAAGATTCACCATGTCTTACTCTGTTGTGTTGTAGGTGCAAAATATGTGGAAAGGTGATTACAAGCTCTTAAAAGCTCAAAAACGAACAGAAAATCGCAGCCACACGAGACCGCCGTAGTTTGGATTCTCTTTCCAAAACGGCTCAAATGTGACGTAGTTGTGAGAGATGGTTTCTGTTTACACTTTCATGCAACCTTATTCGTCAAAATATTTTCACAAATATACTTCACGCATTCAATAAAACCATGTCTATTGTTCTTACGCGTCTGTTTTATCGTCATCGTAGTGCTGTCACTTTTAGCACTGATATCCTATAACTTACTGTAAAAATTCGTTTAATTTTTTAGCCTTAGCTTGAAGGAGTACATATCATTGTCTGACAATCATGACGAGCCTGTTGGTCACTTGTGATAATCGAAAAGTGCTGCAAAAATTATTTGCGAAGTATTGGACGACATGATCAGATTACGACTTGACGATTAGATAATGCCGAAACAAAACTGTAAAGTAGCGAGCATCTATATTTGATACGGGGTCTTTGGTAAAACCCGAAGTGTTTGTCATAAAGTAGTGCTACGATAAGTTTATATTGAGCTTTTTATTGGCCTTTCAATTCACGTGAGAACATCACGTAACAAGACAATAACCAAATTTCATGGCTACGTCATCGAAATAAAGTGATTCCAATCTACAACGACTTTTCGTTTTTGAGCTTTTAAGAGCTTGTTATCACATTTCCACATATTTGGCACCTTCAACCCAATAGAGTAAGACATGGTGCATCTTTTGATACCAAATAACTGTAATGTGAATTTTATTGCAAGCCAACCTTTAACAGATATTGTTTTGTTACTCAATTAATATGAGTATGCTTTTGCTAATTGTGTAATAAATTGATATAATTGAGAGAAAAGAAAATGGTTTAAATATCAATAACCGAATTCTTTTCTACTGTAAATCTTTGTTAGCTACAAAAATGAATCATTTCTTCATGTATAAAGTAGCCTAAATGAGCTTCTGGTGGTAAGACGTGGTGTACTTTAGCAATCCAAGCTCTGCCTTGTCTACCATTGACAGAGAGACTCTCTTACTCACTCTCTTACAAATGACCTTCAACTTTGACATAGTCATATAATATTTACAGAGAGACTCTTACTCTCTTACAAATGACCTTCACATTTTGCATAGTCATCCCACGAACAAACGAGCGGAGCAAATGTTTGAAAGTTTTTATGATAAATGCATGTGCACACAACTTACGAAAATTATTCATCAACCCTCGCAAACCCTTGTATCGAAATCTCATCAACAAATTTAACCATTTTTGTGTAGAGTCGTTAAAGTATATTAACGATACAAAACACATACAAGTCTATTTGAATATGTTACTGTCTTTGAAAATTGTTGACATATTCCTAAAACTTACCCATCTGATCGGATTATACACAAATAGACAGATTAATTTGGCCGAAAATCGTTATTAAAACTGGCCAAGCCTTACTTTTATCAACATTAAGACCGGCAAACGAAACGCCGAGTGACAGAAAAAAGAACAATTAGGTCGTGCGCATTTCACGATAAAATAACGTGCACATTTCACCAGTCTATAGCATTGTCGAATTGGCGACGGTTTTTGTAATAACGTAGAAGTATAGAAATCGTTTCTCTTTTGCCGATTTCAAAGTAACTGACATTTTGGAAACTTTTGAGTATTACTTTGGTATTCTAACTGATGTCCAAAGCAGTGAAAGTAAAGGAAATGACGATATTTTTTCTAACGATTCTTATGAGATTATTACAATATTTAATTATAAGTTTGGATATTATTCTTGATACTTCTTGATATTGTTAGCTATGACGTTTTGGAATGTAAACAAAATTGTGCATTGGTTTTCTATTATTACTGTATTACTATATTAATAATATTGGTTATTCTAATAATATCAGTGCATTTTACTTCTAATATTGCATTTCTCCTATTGCAGGGGGAGAGATATAAACATATAATCTTTTCATTTCATTATTGCTGTTTGTCATGACCAAACACTTTTTTAAATAGATTTTCTAAAAATCTATATAAATATCACTTCTTGATATTGTAAGCTATGACGTTTAGAAAAGTAAACAAAATTGTGCATTGGTTTTATATTCTTACTATATTAATAATATTGGTTATTCTAATAATATCAGTGCATTTTACTTATAATATTGGCCAATATTGCATTTCTCCTATTGCAGGGGGAGAGATATAAACATATAATCTTTTCCTTTCATTATTGCTGTTTGTTGTATATAATAACACCCACACCCAGTACATTGCAGCTACCATTGCAGTTATCCTATTGCACTGCAGTGCCTATTGCATTTTCTCAACCATCAGTACCCTTTCTTTTTCCCAATATCACTTTGGTCGTGGGCTGTATGACATTGGAATTTATAGTATAATATTAAAGATAACGGACTTATTGTTATTAACTTATTATGCCTTAGAGATTGTCATGAGTATAGTTTTCTCTAATAAACTATGTATGCAGGTTGAAGACCGATCAGTTATTCAGACTACAAACGCTGAGCGTACTGTAACCAACCCAGAAGGCCTGCAGGCAGCAATAGACAACCTGGTGGCACAAGTCAGCAGGGGAAGGTCATTTGTAAGGTAAGGAAATGCTAACCCGGTTTCTGCTGAAGTAATTTATACAGTTGTATGTCTATTGTATACTATTTATGTACTGACAGCTTTTACCTCTTTGTATCCTCTGCCTTATGCCGAGTTAACACGATCTTCTAATGAAATCTAGAATGATCTGGCACATTAGTTTAGTTTGTTTGATCGTTCCTTACAGAACTTTCCATGACAGTTTCATCCGACTCGCTAATTCAGCCAATAATAACTCAATCTTTATGCTGTGCGAGCCTGAACATCATTACTCTCCTGTAGAATTTTAACCAATAACATAGAACTACTTTAGCTTCATCCAATAAGGAGGCAACAGAAACTGTAACCACCCAATCATATTAATCGTCTCCCTTAATGGTCTTATAAAACCTAATATGTCTTAATCTTCCACGAAACCTTAACGGATTCATTGTTTTAACCCAAAACCTCCGTTACAAGGTTTCGTTCGAGGTTCATTCTTCAATGTGGTAACTAGGCATTAAATGTAAATAGCCCATTAGCACTTACCTGGTAACTATTGTCATGGGTAAGCAACTTCTCAATGTTGCTAATAGTCAATGATAAATATTATAGACAAGAGTAATAAATAATACTAATGAAGCTAAGTTTTTATCTCGTAATATAAAGAAAAAACAAGCCCTGGCTCCTAATTTTACACAATTTCTGGTGGTTGTGCTATGTCACCTGTCCTACCTTAATCAGTCACACAGATTTTCGATCATTTACATTATTTGCATCATCATATCAATAGAATTTTCACATCTTTGCCTTGAATGTTGCCTGCAAGTGCTTTGCATCACATCATTGGAAGGCTTTTGTTGCGTGTATGCAATTGACAGCGTCTCTGCTGTTTGTAGACCTTCCGGAACAGAGAATATTGTGCGTGTCTATGCAGAGGCTGGTACAAAAGACGAAGCTAACAAGTTGGCTACAGGAGTTGTCTCTCTTGTTAAGGAGATGTGCAATTAACATGTATAATTGCTTTTATAGCAGTTCGTTTGGTGCTTGATAAAAACAGCGTTTAGCTTCCTTTGTAGGAGATATCTGGTGGTATGGTTCATAGTTCATTCTTACTGCCCTCCTTTTTATTTCCCTTCACAGTTGAACTTTTATCTTTATTTTATTCCAGAGTTACAGTTTATGTCCATACTATTACTATTTATGTCTAGTACTATACTCCAGAGCTGTAATCAATGTTTGTTACAATGGCTCTCTGCACTCTATATGCAGAGTTTTACATGATCAATACATTCCACAATTATTGACTTCTCAGAACTGAGGTCTTACTACTCAATGCGTCTAGCCTCATGCTCTTATCAACCGTAACTTTGTATCGCTATTCATCTTAACCTGGTGCTGTTATTGACCTTAGACTTTGTCTGTTCTAGTTAGGTTTAGTTTTATAGACTTGTCTAGAATAAAATATGTTTTTAAATAAAAGTTGATAATTTTAACAATTCTTAGGTAAATGATGTTCATATCATTTTAAAGCATAATCAAGGTAGAGACATTTATTGTGACCATATGAGACCCGTAGAAGAGGTAAAAGAAGAGCAAAACTAACCAATTTTACATTTCAAATACATCATGCATAAAACCAAGAGCTAAACATTTAAAATACATAATAAAATATAAATAAAACAATAAGAAAACAAATACATGTATATCAATTAAAGCCATAGTATTGTTGTTGTTAGGAAATGCACCAATGGAAATAAAGGTAAATTAGCGTTTGTAAAAACAACTTCATGTCAAGGAAAATAATCGATTGATTTGGTTGTGGTTGGTGGTAGTTTGGTTGATCATTTGCTATGTCTCTATGCTGTGCCACAAATGGCCCACTCACACTCTTTTGTACCGTGTAGTTTATATACGAAATCATACGGTTTAGCTGAACATCTTTTCACAGTGAGTGCCTTCTTTACCGGCCAGGTGTACCTGCAAGCAGTATCTTTCTGTGTGTAGGTGTAATGAACTATAAAAGAACTAAGACAATTTTGGTCTTATGTTAAACTACATGGGAGGTTTGGGGCCTACATTAAACTTCCTTTAATAAACTGTTTATCGAATCCCCCAATATCATCAGTACGGCGTATTCTAGTATATCTTTGCTTTTGATACTGTAGTGTAAGACTTTAGATGAATGATGAAAAATATATACGTTTGTCATTTTGAAGTTTGACTTTTCCAGTCTTTATGATTATTTTGATTAACATTAATTGTTTACACTTTAGATGTTTTTAAAGAATTAGTCTATGTGAGAATAGTTCCATTTAAATTTAGAACTATTAAACCCATATAAACGTAAAGAGACATTTCAGGTTACTAAATATTTGTGCCACTATATGGCTGGTTTGGCTATAACTCAACTTTAACAAAACAATACTCTTGTTTCCTCAGAGTGACTCGTTTTAGTATCAACATTTAGGTTGTACTTAGACTGTAACTGGTAGTCATAGCTACTTACATTGACTAACATATAAACAGAGTACTCAAAAGCCATCATACCGGTGAGACAACTCTCGTGTCAGAAGTGAGAAGACAATTCTAAAACATGACTTTATACAATTCATCTAGTGATCATCTTATGAATAGAAACTTAACTCCCCCGCTATATATACATAGGTGTCTATACAGCTATGCAAATGTACTACTCATTAACGATATGGCGATTTAATTGTTTGGTAGCAATTTTTAAGGTAGATGATTTGAAAATCGCCACCATTAGAAGTGGTATCGCTAATCATATAAACGATATAATCGTGTAATGGCAATTTATCTCACACCTGATGATTTGCTAAGTGAGCAATACGGGAATTAAAACGTATGGGCCTTTTAGTTTTATAATAAACTCATTCCAGAGCCTTCCACACACACACACATTCATGACATAAATGTTTCTAATTGTCACGAACACAAAACAGTTTCTGTTCAACTTGAAATATACACAAAGCTCTATATGAAGTTTCCCACAGTTTTATAGAAACAGTTAATTGTATATATTTACATCAAAAATGTGCCAAAATGTGAAGTAATTTATAAAACTGGTGTATTTGGATGGCTATGGAGAAATTCTAATGCGCTTGTTTTATAAAAATACAGTTAAACTTCTTATGATCACCTCAACGGGTGAATAATTAAATAAGTTTTATACAATGCTGTGTGTAAGTTTTTGTAGTATTTATTAGATTTGCCGTATGTTTATGGGTTTTGGACCAGATTACAGAAGTTACAATGTATTCTTATAGAGATATTTGTTCTGACTTACAACAATTTAACATAAGATGCAGATTCCAGAACAAAATAATTTTGCATGTAGAAACCGTTGCTATATTTTGTGTAGCTTAATTTCTAGGACTAACATCACATTAAAGGCTAGTACTACACTGCCTCCGGCTTTGTATTTTCTGTATTGACGCTAGGTTATTAGACACACGAAGGAATATGTCAAGGTCGAAGAACAAATGCAAAGAAATTTGCTAAGAGCAATGCAATGGGAAATATCTTAAGCAGTAAGAAGACTAGATACCACAGCTGCCAAACATTTAATGGTGCGGCAAAAACCACGGCTGCCACTCTTTTTAATTTTTTAATTTAAATTTGTTAAGTATTTTAAGAAGGCTTACAAGACTGTACATATGATATATTCTGTTCCTGCTCTTGTTGTTGTTATGTAGAGGCTCGATTGTGTATTAATAGAGAGGTGCTATGTTAATAATTTTTAGCCTCTAAGGTCTTTCCAACCAGGACAGAAATAGCAGGTAATTGAATAAGGGCACTGTTGCCATATGAGAGCAGTCTTACCAGTCACAATTGCGATTGAGGCTGCCATGTACTGGCACCTCCCATGTGTCGCCTACTTTAGTTGGCATTTTTGCATCAGACCAGAATCCACCATGACTGCCACAAGAAAGTTGGGGTACGCATTTGTCAGCAATATGGGTTCCTGCTGCCCCTTTGATCCTGAATGATATCGAAACAAAATGTATAATTAGAAAATGGATCATAATAATAAATCACAACATAAAGAGCAGAATTTACATAATGTTTACAAGTAGCTTTCGCAGATGTTGAGTGTAAATAAAAACAATGATAAAACAACGATAAAAGTTACTCCTGAAGTTGTTTATTACTGGTACATATGATATACATAAACTGTACATGCACATGCAAATCTATGCATGCTTGTAGGGACAACTAAGGTTTACTAACCTAAACCATATCTCATTGCCTTGGAGCTCTTTGTCACAGTGATAATCATTATTGTTTGGGCGTATGTTGGAGCCCTGATTATCTTGTCTCCACCACTCAGTAAGATTCTTAGTGTTAGCTGATGTGCAAGGATCTAAAGATAAAGTACTTAAGATAAGATAATGATAAGTAAGTACTCAAGATAAGATAAACTATCAGTTATCTCAACTTGCTGTAACCAAGAGAAGATAATTCTAGAAATAAAGTACATAAAATATAATATAATGGTTAATATCATGATACAGGCTAATTTTGCAATCCTTGAACTTTGCGAGGATTATCTCCACTTGCTCATAGCGAGTCAAATCTGTCCCCAGTGCAAACTCCATTGCACGGTGGATTTGCATGTATATGCAGTTAATCAGATGCCATCGATAGTGATAGTAAAAATTATTGTGGAATCCTTCAAGTTTTTGGGAGTTATCTACGCATTCTTAGAGTGAGCAGAGGTTACCTGTAATGGCAGGTCTATTTGGTCCTGATTGTGAAAACTTTCATAATTAGAGACACTCAACTGCTGTTGAGAATCAGAGACTATTCATTTGGTTCTCAGAGCAACCACTCTGCAATTTTTCTACTACCACTCTAGCCTTCATGCATTGCTTACTGCTAGCAGAAGATATGCGTGAGGAGGGTTTTTGGACTTCCCGATTCCAGTTTTAAGATTAAATTGGAATAAATCCGGTTTCTGGATTTGTCAGCCCAGGATCATGGCCAATTGTCTTTCAGGCTGATACAAAAGATCTTGATGACAAAAGAGATACCTAACTGTAGTTTTGAACCACTAGTTTTGAATCCTCAGCGAAGATTGAATAATTTATCTGACACATGTTGTTGATCACTTATAAGTTTCCCCAGTTCTCTGAACTGGGTGGTAAGAAGACCTTGTGACCCCTAACAGTTGTGGAGAAATAGAAAAACAAAATTTCACCACTGGTAGATTCATTGGAGATTTGACCACCATTTTTTTTAAACATAAAATCTTTTGACAATTACAAAATGTGGTGTGGCCATTTTTGGCACATTTATATTCCATATAATGAGAAGGAAATAAACCTTTTTACCTTCCATAATGAAACTTGTTCATTTGTGTCTAGACATGGTCACATTCACACACTCAGTACAACAAGAATACTGAATGGCCAATGCTGCCATAACCTACCGGATGCTTCTTTCGAATATTTTGTGGAAGTGCCGATCTCCTGGCTGTCGAGGCAGTGCATGACCAAACTTTGCACTAAAACTTGAACACCCTCTGAAGAGGGGTATGTATTATTTCTGACCCAATCTAAAGAAAAAAACATAAAATATACTATATAACAAGTATTTAAAAGCAGGATGAATCAACCCTCTATATAGCCTGTAGTTCTATCCATGCAGTTATTGAGTACCTAAAAGTATAAAAACCCACCCTTTATATAATCTGTAGTTCTATCCATACAATAGTTGAGTATCTAAGAGTATAAGGAGCCCACCCTCTAAATAGCCTGTAGTTCTATGCATGCAATGGTTGAGTATCTAAGGGTATAAGGAGCCCACCCTCTGCATAGCCTGTAGTTTCATCCATGCAATGACTGAGTATCTGAGAGTATAAGGAACCCACCCTCTAAATAGCCTGTAGTTCTATGCATGCAATGGTTGAGTATCTAAGGGTATAAGGAGCCCACCCTCTGCATAGCCTGTAGTTTCATCCATGCAATGACTGAGTATCTGAGAGTATAAGGAACCCACCCTCTATATAGCCTGTAGTTCTATGCATGCAATGGTTGAGTATCTAAGGGTATAAGGAGCCCACCCTCTGCATAGCCTGTAGTTCTATCCATGCAATGACTGAGTATCTGAGAGTATGAGGAACTCACCCTCTATATAACCTGTAGTTCTATCCATGCAGTTATTGATTACCTAAGAGTATAAAAAACCCACCCTCTATATAGCCTGTAGTTCTATGCATGCAATGGCTGAGTATCTAATGGTATAAAAAAACCCATCCTTTATATAACCTGTAGTTATAGCTAGCCCACCCTCTATATAGCCTGTAGTTCTATCCATGCAATGACTGAGTATCTGAAAGTATAAGGAGCCCACCCTCTATATAGCCTGTAGTTTTGTGCATGCAATGGTTGAGTATTTAAGGGTATAAGGAGCCCACCCTCTGCATAGCCTGTAGTTCTATCCATGCAATGACTGAGTATCTGAAAGTATAAGGAACCCACCCTCTATATAGCCTGTAGTTCTATGCATGCAATGGTTGAGTATCTAAGGGTTTAAGGAGCCTACCCTCTGCATAGCCTGTAGTTCTATCCATGCAATGACTGAGTATCTGAGAGTATAAAGAACCCACCCTCTATATAACCTGTAGTTGTATCCATGCAATGGTTGAGTATCTAAGGGTGTAAGGAACCAACCCTCTATATAGCCTGTAGTTACTGTCAAAGCATTGACTGAGTAGATAAGGGTATGAGGAACCCACCATCAAGATAGTTTGTGGTTCTAGCCAAGCAATGAGTCATCAGGCTGTTTAACAGCTTTACAAGGTTCTTCCATTTGTTCTGTTTGCATTGCTCCGCAGTCAGCTCTGGAAAACAAGGAGTCTCAACCAATCACAAATGATTATATATAACCTCGGCTGTTTGGATGCCTAGACTATGACTTTCATGTACCACTTGTCTGTTTTCATTATAAAGTGTACGGTTGGCCTGTTATTATAACAAAGTATGCAGATGGTCTGTTATTAAAAGAAAGTGTACAGTTGATATGTTATTATAGCCAAGAGTACAGTTGGTCTGTTATTATAACAAAGTGTACCATTATTGTCATTAACTTTTTATGCAAAAATAATAACTTTCCTTTTTTATACAAATAATTTCGACTCCCAAAATGTTGTTATTCCATTTTGGATACTAAATAGTGAAACACTAGTAAAAAAGTATATTTTTAGACAGTTTACCGTTACTATTAGCTAGCCCTTTGGAATTGCAACGCCCTGGTTTACTACCCTGGAATTCTATTGAAGTCATTTGATGTTTAGCTATGGATATACAAACCTTGTTGAAAATTTTTCAAGTAGTCAAATCTAATACAATGCATAATATTGATTTATAAATTAACACCACACCAATTAAATAGGTCGACTTCTCATTGTTTCAGAATATTCTATTCAAACAAGGCAAGAGCCGAAGCCCTAACAAAAACCCAACTACCAATAAATGAGTCAGCATGACTTATGGCTATTACGCAATGGAACACCTTGCCCAGTTACAAAGATATTGTGCAATCACTCAGGTGCTCAGTAATAATCATGATCATTATTTTATAAACTAACTCATAGACATAACTCCATGAAACCATAGATGCAGGTTTACCAAATCATATGTACAAGTTTAGGAGAATATAGATAGATACATACAACTCCGCCAAATCAGATACCAATGTTTATGAGACCATAGACACAAACTTACCAAACTATATATACAAATTCATTAAACAATAGATACATGATTACAGATTTAAATCTTCAAACCTCTAAAGAACTGGAAGATACATACTAACAGGAAAAAGTATAAAACAAAGTTTTTGGCATCAGCCTTACCATACATTAGAAAATAACACACAGAAGGAAATACAAACAAGATAGCTAGTTGCACTCACTCGCCATGTTCATTCCTTGACAGTAGCCATCTTCTAGAACTTCATCTAATAGCTGCTCTACAAGGAAAGACAAGTCCTTCTGATGGCATTCTGTAGAAACAATTGTCATTACCAAAATTAAAGTGACAGAAAGCTTCATTTTAACGCAGTATGCTTTGCCTTGTGTTACACTAGCAGCTGTTTTAGTCAGTATTGCAAATGCTTCTAGAATGCACTGATGATAATGCGTTTTTACGACTCTAAACCCTTTTGGAAAGTGCTCAATGGCTCTATTGTGCCAGCCAATTGAATGTGTAAAGACTAAAGCAGTTTCGTTGTGTCTTACTAATTTTATTATTCTTGGGTTTTCCTTTGTAAGCATAACAAACACCGTCATGGACAATACATCAACACTCTCAATCCTGCTGCAACAGTCTAGTGCTAGGCTTGTCATACCAACTAACATATCATATAATAGTATGTGTCCTATATTGTATGATAATAATATTTATAATAATACTAGCTGTGCTACCCGGCGTTGTCCGGGTATTAAAAATAAGTTTACAAACATGCCTGGCACATTGCTAATGGATAATTTGAGTAAGCTTACTAATAAGAGCTATCGCTTCTCATGACATTACGCCATCACTTTGCATCGTGAAGGAGAGCGTAGCGTATTTGCTCTCATATTGCGACATATATCACCTAGTGAATCCATCAACCTTGTGTGGCTGAATTGGTAAGGCATTGGAGTTGTGAAACGGAGGGTTAGAGGCCAAATCTTCTGCGATACGGATTCTTTATTCCAAAATATTAATTAATAGCTATAGCTGAGCGTTTCGATGGACAAAAACCGGCGACCAACATTGAGAAATATATATAAATTATATTAAGATATAATATTATAAGTTTTAAGTTTATATTATATTTGTTTTAAGGGTTATCTTTGGAGTGTACACTTTTTGCATTGCAGATGTATTAGTATGTTGTATTTACTTTTTATTAGTTGTCTTTTTCATCCTTTTGTATTGTTTCAACAAGTATACCGGTCACTAGCAGGGAAATACCCAAATTCTATGAATCCCAGAATATTGTAATTGCTGTATTTTGTGATCATTAAACTATGGGTTTCGCTGTGACTATGGCTTTATTTTTCAGCTTGTTTAAGACACACAAATAAAAGAATGAAAGGACAATTGGACTCGCTGTGTCTATAGCTATGATAACAGACACATGTTGATAAACAGACTGATGTACTTGCTGTGTTTTGTCATAAATAGATTATTTGAGTTGCAGCGTGTTGGGTTCAATGTGTCTACAACTCTAGAAACAAAAAGTAAACAACTATGAAATTAGTCTAAATTCTAGAAGGTTTGAGCAAGTTTAGAGTAATTTCAAGAAAAAAACTAATTTAAGCTACTTTTCTAATATTGAAAGTTGTATTAGTGTTACATTTAGTGTATTTTCCCTTCACAGTTGAACTTTTATTTTTATTTTATTCCAGAGTTACAGTTTATGTCCATACTATTACTATTTATGTCTAGTACTATACTCCAGAGCTGTAATCAGTGTTTGTTATAATAGTTCTCTGCACTCTATATGTAGAGTTTTACATGATCAATACATTCCACAATTATTGACTTCCCAGAACTGAGATTTTTCTGCTCAATGTGTCCAACCTCATTTGCTTATCGACCGTAACTTTGTATTGCTGTTTATCTTAACCTGGTGCTGTTATTGACCTTAGACATCGTCTGTTCCCATTAGTTTTAGTTTTATTTACTTGTCTAGACCAAAACATGTTTTTAAATAAAAGTTGATATTTTTAGCCATTCCTAGGTAAGTGATGTTCATATCATTTTAAAGCATAATCAAGGTAGAGACATTTATTGTGACCATATGAGACCCGTAGATGAGGTAAAAGGAGAGCAAAACTAACTAATTTCACATTTCAAATACATCATGCATAAAACCAACTCCTAAAAATTTAAAACACATAATAAAAATATAAATAAAACAATAAGAAAACAAATACATGTATATCAATTAAAGCCATAGTATTGTTGTTAGGAAATGCACCAATGGAAGTAAAGGTAAATCGGCGCTTGTAAAAACATCCTCATATCGGGGAAAATAATCAATTGATTTGTTTGGTTGCGTATTCATTTGCTAGGTCTCTATGCTGCGCCACAATTGGCCCACTCACACTCTTTTGTACCGTGTAGTTTATATACGAAATCATACGGTTTAGCTGAACATCTTTTCACAGTAAGTGCCTTCTTTACCGGCCAGGTGTACCTGCAAACAGTATGTTTCTGTGTGTAGGTGTAATGAACTATAGAAAAACTAAGACAATCTTTGTCTTATGTTAAACTACATGAGAGGTTTGGGGCCTACTTTAAACTTCCTGTAATAAACTGTTTATCGAATCACCAGTACGGTGTATTCTAGTATATCTTAGCTTTTGCTACTGTAGTGTAAGACTTTAGACGAACAATGAAAAATATATACGTTTGTCATTTTGAAGTTTGACTTCTCCAGTCTTTATGATTATTTTGATTAACTTTAATTGTTTACACTTTGGATGTTTTTAAAGAATTAGTCTATGTGAGAATAGTTCCATTTAAATTTAGAACTATTAAACCCATATAAACGTAAAGAGACATTTCAAGTTACTAAATATTTTTGCCACTATATGGCTGGTTTGGCTATAACTCAACTTTAACAAAACAATACTCTTGTTTCCTCAGAGTGACTCGTTTTTGTATCAACGTTAAGGTTGTACTTAGACTGTAACTGGTAGTCATAACTACTAACATTGACTGACATATAATCAGAGTACGCAAAATACGCAAATTTTACAGTATGAAAGACAACTCTCAATAAAACTATTGCTTTACGTAAATCTGTTCCCGAACACGGGTAATGCAGCTAGTCTACTATATAAACGGCAATCGTTGTCTGTCTGTCTGTCTGTCTATCTATCTGCGTATGTGTATATGTGTTCGCCGTATAGAGTACCATACTTTTCGGACTATTAGCCGCTACTAGGTACCTGGGGCACATTAACGGGAATCTCCAGTTAGTGCGCCTCTACATAACCTACCTATTCATCGTTTTTACACAAAAATCAATCATAATTAATACAGAAGCCAAAGCTGATGATCAAATAAAGGTTTCACTATTTGTTGGAAAATCAGAAGATTTGGAGATGCCAGAAATTGCACCTGGGCCCTCACGCTCCTATCACTCCTATCCTCACGCTTTATCACTGAGTTACATCCCCTTCGTTGTTAATGAGCCATCACAAATACCATTTGTATTTTGTATTCATACCAGTGAAATGCTTAGTGTTACATCGGTATTAAAAATCAGCTTATAAACACTGACAGGTATGGTAGTTGTGTAAATATATATGTACACCTGCATAACATATGTATAAAACTACTACATATTGTAAGTACACATATATAATAGTTGTATACATATAGATGTATACCCCTACTATATAGTGTATATATATAGTAGTTGTATAAAAATAATGTAATGTAGAGCTATTACAAATAATACTTGTATTTTGTATAACCACGTGTAAAATTGGTCTGTAATTATAACCAAGTGTACAGTTAGTCTCTTATTATAATCATGTGTAAAGTTGGTCTGTGGGTATAGCCTAGTGTACAGTTGGTCTGTTATTACAACCAAGTGTACAGTTGGTCTGTTATTATAACCAAGTGTACAGTTGGTCCATTATTATAACCAAGTGTACATTCTGTCCGTTGTTAGAACCAAGTGTACATTTGGTCTGTTATTGTAACCAAGTGTACAGTTGGTCTGTTATTATAACCAAGTGTACAGTTGGTCCGTTATTATATTCAAGTGTACAGCAGGTCTATTGTTATAACCAAACGTTCAGTTGGTCTGTTATTAACCAAGTGTACATTTAGTCTGTTATTATAACAAAGTGTACAGTTAGTCTCTTATAATAATCATGTGTAAAGTTGGTCTGTGGGTATAGCCTAGTGTACATTTGGTCTGTTATTATAACCAAGTGTACATTTTGTCCGTTGTTAAAACCAAGTGTACATTTAGTCTGTTATTATAACCAAGTGTACAGTTTCTCTGTTATTATAATCAAGTGTACAGTTGGTCTGTTATTATAACCAAGTGTACAGTTGCTATGTTATTATAACCAAGTGTACATTTGTTCTTTTATTATAATCAAGTGTACATTTGGTCTGCTATTATAACCAAGTGTACAGTTAGTCTGTTATTATAACCAAGTGTACAGTTGCTCTGTTATTATAACCAAGTGTACATTTGGTCTGTTATTATAACCAAGTGTACATTCTGTCCGTTGTTAGAACCAAGTGTATATTTGGTCTGTTATTATAACCATGTGTACAGTTGGTCTGTTATTATAACCAAGTATACATTTGGTCTGTTATTATAACCAAGTGTACAGTTGGTCTGTTATTCTAACCAAGTGTACAGTTGATACAGGCGTAACTACTTTAAAGTTTTGACTGGTACCATTGCAATTGCAACATCAGTTTGTAGTAGCTGATGTGGACAACCACCTTTTGTTAGGGCTATATTTCTTGGAGGCTTAAGAATGCCGGGTAGATTTCCGTCACTGTCAGCTACAATGTAAGGGCAGCACGGTTGCCTGTTGCTTGGAAGACGGGAAACCTCTTTCAATAAATGTGCAAGTCAAACAAAATATGGTTGTTTCACCGAATACCGAGTGTCTGCAACTAGCAAGACTAAGTCAGAAGTGGATGTCAGGACCGGCCGTATGGAAGCTTCATATAAGATTCCAGGCCTGTGGGTGGCCACATCTCTGCATGAGCCTACCACACGAGAGGTCTATAGTTGCGTGATGAGTACAACCAACCAGCCTATCTATCTGCCTTTTGGAATAAAAGTAGCCCTATGTACTCTTGTGGAAGTTCAAGAGCAGCTTCGGAATGACTATAAGAAAACTTAAATTCCTAAATACATGGAGGACTACCTCCCCAATTGGACCTAACGCTTGTCAGAGATAGAGCCAAATCAAGGCACGACACTACTATTAAAACGTCAGAAAGTTGTCAGTTCTAGCAAGTATGATGTTTGACAAACCAAAGTGATTAGGCATTAAATTCTCATTAAGAAGTATGCGATAGCCATTAAACAGTGACCATATCAGCAAGAACTAGTAAAAAAGACTGAGATTGAGAAACAAGAGGAGGGTTTGAAGCAGCACAAACTCATCAAAGAGGAGCACGGGCCTGGAGTTTTCCAGGGGCTCTTCTGAAAAATAAATGTAACAGCTGGCGCTTTTGCGTAAATTATCAGAAACTACATGTAAATTGAGTTACCCACAAGGACGCGTACCCCTTACCACGCATTGATGATAGTCTAGATCAGGGGTCAGGAACTTTTGACTGAAAGAGCTACAAAACCCACATGTTTCCAAATTCAATTTTACGAAAGCCATATGTATATTTTAAATCTCGAAAACATAAAATGGAAAAGGAAGACCAACAAATTTAGTATATTTGTGCAATTTTAGAATGTAAAAAAACTGGATTTATTTTGAACAACAGTGTTATAACAAAGATATTATGAAAAGTAATTCATTCTATTAATGCAACTTCTAATGCTGCATGCTTTTGCTGATGGCTTGTAGTGCGGTTGATATGGTTGAGGTTTAGCTTTATGTGAGCATTAAGGCGTCTATCTGTTGAACGTGATGGCAAGTTTGTCTTAATATTCTTCATGTGTGAGGATGACTGATCGCATGCATATGTAGAGCCAAACATGGTCGAAACGTACAATGGAGTACAGGAAGCATTGGAAACGCTTTGCTTAGGGTGCCAAATCAAAAATTTGCAAATGAAAAATTTTTTTTGTTAAATGGACATTATTTTTTTTGTTTATTGTTACTGTAATTTCAGCATTATTTTTATTATTATGTTAATTAAATTAACACCAAATTATGGATTGTTTTTTCTACTGAATTATCAAAGAGCCAAATGAAATCATCAAAAGAGCCACACATGGTTCGAGAGCCATAGGCTCCCTACCCTTGCTCGAGATGCTCTCGGAGGGAATCAGTTCTTCAGCACCCTTCATCTCACCAGTAAATATTGGCATGTGGAGCTTCATGAGGAAGCCAAAGAGAAAGCTGCTTTTGCGACTCGCTCAAGACTGTGGCAATGGGAGGTGTTACCCTTCGGGTTAACATCCGCGCCATCTACCTTTGAACGGTTAATGGAAACCGTAATGCGAGGGTTGCATTGGAAAACATTGGCGATCTATGTCGATGACATAATCGTTTTTTGCGCCAGATGTGGCAACACATTTATAGCGGCTTGATGAGGTGTTTACTCGTCTGACAGAAGCTGCGTTAAAATTGAAGCCGAGGAAGTGTCAACTCTTCCGCAAAGAGTAAACTACTTGGGACATGTCAACAGTAACAAAAGAATCGAGACAGATGGGGCAAAGATTCAACCAGTCTCAGACTGACCCATTCCTCGGCACAAAAGTGATGTACGAGTATTCCTTGGTATCTGCGGATATTATCGTCGCTTTATTGCTAGCTACTCTGAAATTTCCAAACCCTTTCGTCAATTTAGTTCGAAAAATACACGGTTTGTTTGAAACGAGGCATGTCAAAAGGCATTTAAAAAGTGGCAAAACTGTTTGATCTCGACCCCTATTTTTGCATATCCCCGCCATGACCTATTGTTCATATTGGATATCGATGCCAGTGATGTTGACAATGGTGCAGTCTTGTCGCAAATACAAGATGGTGAGTAGCGAGTAATCTCTTACTACGCAAAAATACTTAGCCAGACTGAAGCCAACTACTGTGTCACACGAAGAGAACTGTTGGCTATCATCAAGTTTGTGAAGCACTTTTGACCTCAGCTCTATGGTTATAGGTTCTTGATCCGCACTGATCACGCCTCTCTCGTTTGGTTTTTAAAAACACCATCGCCTACTGGACAGCTGGCTCCAACGCTTGAGACATTGTCAGAGTATGACTTTCAGCTGATACACCAAAAAGGTTAAAAGCATAACAACGCCAATGGTCTCAGTCGACAGCAATGTCTGAATTGTCGTCAGTGCAAACATCTACGGACCAATGTAGAGCAACGGATAAACAATCTGTCGCCATTGAATGATTTGGCTATGGCACAGCAAGGAGATCTACAAATAAGACCTGTCTATAAGGCAGTTCGAGACAATCTGTTGTATGACCCCAAGTTAGGTGGACTGGAAACTCAGAAGCTTGTCATCATGCAGAAGCGCCTACTTGTAGATAAAACAAAAGTGTTGCGAGTTCATTTGCCTACTCATTGGTGGCGAGAGCCACCAATGAGTGGGCAAATGAACATGGCAAGCTTGAGCTGTGGGAGCAGCAACTCCGAGAGGAGAATTATGCTCACTTCAAAAATCTGTCAGAGCGTCAGCAGAATGGCCAATGTGTTGAGGTCAACTCTGAGCAATACGCCAACATAGTATCAGATTTATCAGCTGAATTTGCAAGAAGATTTTTTCAGTTTTCAGAAACTGAAAAGAAGATAAAGATATTTGCCGATCCATTTTCTGTCAACCCTAGCAGTGTAGCACTCGAGTTACACATGGAGCTCATTTACTTGCAGGCTAACGAACGTCTCAAACAACAACATCTCAGCCATGAACTCATAGAGTTATATCATGATTTTTTTCCAGCTGGCAGATATCCAGCTCTACATAAACATGCTCTTTGAATGATCAGCCTCTTAGGCTCTACTTATTTGAGCAGTTCTTCAGTCGCATGAAGCGTACCAAAAGCAAATATCGCACCAGACTAACCGATGAGCATCTAGCTCAGCAGCTCAGGATTTATTTTTCAGAAATTAAACCGGACCTAAACAGGATTGCACGAGAGAAACAGTACAATGTGGCTCATTTACCTAGGAATTGTTAAAAATGTCAGCTTTTATTTAAAAACGTATTTTATTCTAGACAAGTAAATAAAACTAAAACTAACTGCAACAGACTATGCATAAGGTCAATAACAGCACGAGGTTAAGATGAATAGCAATACGAAGCTACGGTTGATAAGAAAATGAGGCTATACACATTAGGTAGTAAGACCTCAGTTCTGAGAAGCCAATATTTGTGGAATGCATTGATCATGTAAAACTCTACATATAGAGTGCAGAGAACCATTATAACAAACATTGATTACGGCTCTGGAGTAGTACTGAACATAAATAGTAATAGTATGGACATAAACTGTAACTCTGGAATAAAATAAAGATAAAAGTTCAACTGTGAAGGGAAAATACACTAAATGTAACACTAATACAACTTTCAATATTAGAAAATTAGCCTAAATTAGTTTTTTTCTTGAAATTACTCTAAACTTGCTCAAACCTTCTAGAAATTAGACTAATTTCATAGTTGTTTACTTTTTGTTTCTAGAGTTGTAGACACATTGAACCTAACACACTGCAACTCCAATAATCTATTTATGACAAAACACAGCAAGTACATCAGTCTGTTTATCAACATGTGTCTATTATCATAGCTATAGACACAGCGAGTCCAATTGTCCTTCCATTCTTTTCTTTGTGTGTCTTAAACAAGCTGAAAAATATAGCCATAGTCACAGCGAAACCCATTGTTTAATGATCACAATATACAGCAATTACAATATTCTGTGATTCATAGAACTCGGGTACTTCCCTGCTAGTGACCGGTATACTAATCGAAACAATACACAATGATGACAAATTATAAAAGTGTTTAAATGTGAAATAATTAGCAAGTAATAGCTAAATTAAGTCTGTTTTGCTATAATTAAAATGAAAGATTATTTAGTAATGATACAATTAATTTGAGCTGAGAAAACAAGATAAACATCCTGAATATGTTGAATTAATAATACTAATTCGTGCATAGAAGTGTGTATAAAAAAGGTTACTGTTCTACCAGACGCTATCCATCAAAACTTTGAATACGATGATACTGGTACCTCTCGATACTGGTACCAATGTGAAAATGAGATATCGGTCTGTCTTCGTCTGGTACTTTGTCTGACCGAACGGAGAGAGAATGTAGAGGCTATCCCTAGTCGAGATCATACGATTGTTTGCGTGAAAAATATTTGCCTTCATCGATTTGGCAATCAAACCCTATGAAAAACTAGAAATAGAAGTGTAATTACTTATTCTTTGAATTTTTAATTTTTAAATGTGCCGTTTCAATTTCAAATGAGATTTACAGTTTATGTCCATACTATTACTATTTATGTTCAGTACTACTCCAGAGCCATAATCAATGTTTGTTATAATGGTTCTCTGCACTCTATATGTAGAGTTTTACATGATCAATACATTCCACAAATATTGTCTTCTCAGAACTGAGGTCTTACTACTCCATGTGTCTAGCCTCATGTTCTTATCAACCTTGTATCGCTATTCATCTTAACCTGGTGCTGTTATTGACCTTAGACTTTGTCTGTTCCAGTTAGTTTTAGTTTTATGGACTTGTCTAGAATAAAATATGTTTTTAAATAAAAGTTGATATTTTTAACAATTCTTAGGTAAATGATGTTCATATCATTTTAAAGCATAATCAAGGTACAGACATTTATTGTGACCGTGTGAGACCCGTAGATGAGGTAAAAGGAGAGCAAAATTTACCAATTTTACATTTCAAATACATCATGCATAAAACCAACTCCTAAACATTTAAAATACATAATAAAATATAAATAAAATGATAAGAAAACTTATACATCGTATATCAATTAAAGCCATAGTATTATTGTTAGGAAATGCACCAATGGAAGTAAAGGTAAATAAGCGTTTGTAAAAACATCCTCATATCGGGGAAAATAATCGATTGATTTGTTTGGTTGTGTACTCATTTGCTATGTCTCTATGCTGTGCTGCAGATGGCCCACTCACACTCTTTTGTACCATGTAGTTTATATACGAAATCATACGGTTTAGCTGAACATCTTTTCACAGTAAGTGCCTTCTTTACCGGCCAGGTGTACCTGCAAACAGTATGTTTCTGTGTGTAGGTGTAATTAACTATAGAAGAACTAAGACAATCTTTGTCTTATGTTAAACTACATGGGAGGTTTGGGGCCTACTTTAAACTTTCTGTAATAAAATTTTTATCGAATTACGCAATATCATCAGTACGCTATATTCTAGTATATTTTTGCTTTTGCTACTGTAGTGTAGGACTTTAGATGAACGATGAAAAATATATACGTTGTCATTTTGAAGTTTGACTTCTCCAGTCTTTATGATTATTTTGATTAACTTTAATTGTTTACACTTTGGATGTTTTTAAAGAATTAGTCTATGTGAGAATAGTTCCATTTAAATTTAGAACTATTAAACCCGTATAAACGTAAAGAGACATTTCAGGTTACTAAATATTTGTGCCACTATATGGCTGGTTTGGCTATAACTCAACTTTAACAAAACAATACTCTTGTTTCCTCAGAGTGACTCGTTTTAGTATCAACGTTAAGGTTGTACTTAGACTGTAACTGGTAGTCATAACTACTTACATTGACTAACATATAAACAGGGTACTCAAAAACCATCATACCGACGAGACAACTAGCATGTCAGATGTGAGAAGACAATTCTAAAACATGACTTTATATAACTCATCAAGTTATCATATATCATATACATGTATATATTTCTTAGTAGCATGTAAACTCGTCAGCTACAAACAATTGGGAGTTGTGCGACCACTCCTGTTTATCATGTAAATATGTCCTCCTCATTCCTACAATCAAAACCACAACTCGGAAGCTCAAAAATTCATAACATGTAACACTAGTGATTATGAATAGAACTTAACAATATGGCGATTTAATTGTTTGATGACAATTTTTAAGGTAGATGATTTGAAACTGCCCCTATTTAAAAAGATATTGCCAATCGTATAAACTATGTAATTGTACAATGTATAAGGCCTATTTATTTTACCCCCGACTATTTTCAGAGTAAGCAATACTGAAACTAAACACACACGGGCCTTCTAGTCTTATAATAAGCTCATTTGATAACCCTTCACACAGTCATTCATGAAATTAATGTTCGTAATTGTAACTAACACAACAGTTTTCTTTTTCAGTTAAAATATACAAAAAATATTAATGAAAACTCACAATTTTTTCACATAATGTCTTACATAATAATGATGTCGTGATATAATGCAAAGCGTCTCTTTGCAGTATTGTATCGTCTGGTGAATTTGGGAAACCGTGGAGCT
Organism: Watersipora subatra; assembly: GCF_963576615.1. Classification (NCBI taxonomy): domain Eukaryota; kingdom Metazoa; phylum Bryozoa; class Gymnolaemata; order Cheilostomatida; family Watersiporidae; genus Watersipora; species Watersipora subatra. The sequence continues at coordinate 23,328,759 of NC_088709.1, forward strand.
CTAATTATGAAGATGTATAGCTCATTTAACAGATAAAGAGTTGACAAATTTTATGAAGTTTCACGCAGTTTAATAGAAGCAGTTACATATATATATTTACTTCAAAAATGTGGCAAAATGTGAAGTGATTCATTAAACTGGTGTATTTGGATGACTATGGAGAAATTCTAATGCGCTTGTTTTATAAAAATACAGTTAAACTTCTTATGATCACCTCAACGGGTGAATAATTAAATAAGTTTTATACAATGCTGTGTGTAAGTTCATGTAGTGTTTATTAGAGTTGCCGTATGTTTATGGGTTTTGGACCAGATTACAGAAGTTACAATGTATTCTTATAGAGATATTTGTTCTGACTTACAACAATTTTTACATAAGATGCAGATTCCAGAACAAAATAATTTTGTATGAAGAGACTGTCGCTATATTTTATGTAGCCCAATTTTTAGGCTGAATTACACAATAACTCTAATGGAAAACGAAGATGAGGTATGCCGGGTGGCTGCCATGAGACCGAAAAAAAGAAGAGTCAAACCACCCTCCCCGAACTTGCCCTCTTCTTCCCCTGCTAGGGCATTCCTCACGAGCACGCCCGTCAGAGAGGTATAGGCCGGGGGAGTCTTCCCACCAAGAAACCTATAGTAAAGACAATCAAATACCTGTCTGCCCCGACGATCGCGCGAGTGGAGGAGCAGGCGCAGGGATGGAGTTGCAGGATTTGCCGGTTTACCACTAGCAACCCGCAGATCAAGTTCTACATACTTCAGCACTATGCAGTGTTTGTGTGCCCTGCAATTGGCAACATGTGTCACGAGACCGAGTGCTGGTCCACCTCGTGACACACAATCCAGGAGACATTGACCCAGTAGTCTATCTAGTCAATCAGGACACGTGGGAGCATTTCTGTCAGGAGAATATGCGAGGCTCCCTACCTATGACTGCATGCACCACCTCTACCAGGGGAAAAATGCAGTGCAGCCCACGCAGAGGAGCACAGCAGCCCGCGATATGGCCCTGTTCACCAGTCAGGACATGCCCTGTTCCGACAAGGCTTGGTCCGACAACTCAGGACCTGCCCACCCACCGCACTCTGGCCGAGGTGGTGGGCCAGGCACCCGCTAGCCAGGCGCTGCTGCAAACTCAGCATAGCAGAGCCTGGTTGTTATCACAGGACGCGCAGGACGGGAGGAAGGCCGCCAAGGCAATGTAAAACCTATTACACAGGAAGAAGTTGGAGGGCCAAGAACGCCAGCTTCTCTTAGAGGAAGTGGAGCGCCTCCGCTATGGTGCCCGTCAGCTAGAAGCCCTGGCGCAGCTAGATCTTTCCAAGATACTAATTGGAGACCATAGTTGCCAATGAGGGGAAGTGTTTGATGGGCTGTATGTGTGAGCCAAACCAAGCCGAGCCGAGCCGACTCCAGTTCAATCGAGTGGAACAAGAGGTGGGGCTACCCGCTATATAAGCCTGAAAATTTGCTGTAGAGAGGCAGAGCTGTCTGCGCCTGTATCATTGACTGTTACATGATTTTCACTGTAACTACTTATGATTAAAGCAGAATACATGTATATACTCTTCACACTGAGTCTTATGTTGGTGGGGCAGCACGCAAAACCTTTACAATATCTCATTTTTACGTTTGTACCAGTATAGAGAGGTACAAGCACTTTAAATCTATATTCAAATTTTCATGGGTAGCTTCTGGTAGAAAAGTAGCCTTTTTAATACCTACACATTTTTATGCAAGAATTGCTATTATTAATTCTACATTTTCAGGGATTTTATTTTGCTTTCTCAGTTCGTATTAATTGCATCATTACCAAATCATCTTTTATTGTAATACGACAAAACTTACTTAATTTAGCTATTACTTGCTAATTATTTCACATTTGCATCACATTTAAACACTTTTATGGCTGTTTTAATTTGTTTTTTAATTTATTTAACCTGCCCAAAACATTTTCCTTATGATATAAAGTTTGAAAGTTACAGTTGTTTGACAAAGTTTGAAAACCTTTACAACTGTTTTATTTTTTTCTCAATTTATTTAAACGGCACAAAAAACTTTTCTCATGATTCAAAGTTTGAAAGTTATAATGGTGAATGTTATTATATGTTAAATAGAAATAAGTTTTCTGTGCAAAGACTTTTATTACCCGAGCATTGCTGGGCGTTCATATAGTCTTTGCATATAATAATTTGAAAAAAGAATATATTTAAACTTATTGTTATGGCATAATGAGCTTAGCCATTCATTTATTGGTCAAAGGCAAATTTTAATTTGCGAGTTGTTTTCAACTGCCCTTGGGATGGAATAATTACCAAAAATCTTTCTGCGATTGGTTGGAGCATTTTGTTACCATCAACTGACAAATAGCGTATTGCAGTTGTTGCTAGGTAACTGCGCATTTCTTATAAGTATTTTCCCATGACGGTTTACATTTTGGCTCAAAAATAATTAATATTTAAAAAGACGTAAAAATGTCAGATACTTATTCTCATTATATGTAATATTTGATGAGTTAAAGTCACAAATCTCTCTTGGTCATCAGAAATATTGCATAATAAACGTCATCGCAACTGTCTAAATAGAGTTGGTTGTGACAATTACATCTAAAAACACCAAACTTTAACCTGGCTACCTTTTATTTCGTTTGAAAAAAAGTTGGGTAATACTCAATTTTGTATGTAGCCTGTTGCCAAGTTGCCTGTTGCCAATTGTTGTATGATAGTAGCGTACCTCTTTGTAAGATCGTACTATAGGATGATATGTGAGCATAAGTGTACAGTTAACATCTTGTGTGAGCGTAACTAGCAAACTTGAGTTACAGAGAAATGTAATGCTAACAATCAATATCCATTTATCTCAAGCACAGCACCACTGTAATCAACAATGACACAATAAGAAAAGGTCAATGAAAGGCAAGAGAAGACAACTACCTGAGCCATGAGCAATAGTAATGTAATTTTTCCCGTCAGACTCAACTCTGGATGCAAATCCATTAAACCATAGACTTAAGTTCAATAAATCTTTGATATTATGTTCACTAAATCGTATACAAAAGTTTACCAAATTCTAAATACCATTCTAGTAGAATGTAGCTACAGTTTACGAAATCAAAGATCTAAAATTATGAAACCGTAGATAGAAAACAAATTTTAACAAACCATAGACTTAAGTTCACTAAACCATAAACATAAATTCACAGAATCATAGATATAGCTCAACAAAGTCATAGATACAAGTTTACCAAATCATACATCTACATCTGAGTCTAATCAATTACAGATGCATGTTCATAAAATCCAAATATCGGTGTTTATGAAATTATAGATACAAACCTAGCAAACTATAGATGCAATTTACCAAATCAAAGATCTGTGTTTATAAAATCATGGATACAAGCCATGATTTCTAATTTGATCATTTAGGGAGAGCAGAATAACGTGCAAAGGCCATTGCCTAATATACCTGTATTTGTTTTGTATAATATTCAACAGTGACAAGCCTTTCATGTCCTGCGCAGTCCCTTCTTTTCCGTCTCGCATAGAAACATGTGAAGTGAGAGTGTGC